>NC_061114.1:99125794-99151076 GCF_002878395.1 Capsicum annuum | reverse complement strand
ATATATATATATATATATATATATATATATATATATATATATATGAATAAGAGTACATAGATAACTGAAGCTACTATAAACATTGATTATGCCATACTATGCATATACATATATACTATATCTATTATTTCTATTGAAAATGAGTACTGAATTTGGATAACTAAGTAACTGATATATGAGATTACTGATAATTGTAGTACTGAGAACTGGGTGACTGTGTATGACATTCCTGATTCTGTAGAACTTAACTGAGTTCTATTCTGAGACTAAAACTGAAACTATTAGAGGTAATTATCTAACCGATACGCCCCTCTCTAAACTGATTGAGGTCCAACCTGTAACCCCAGTTGGAAAGGTGTCAGTACCATGCCACGGGTGTAGATACTAGTTGTATGGATCCATTGAAATATCATCCCGAAGGACTAATGGGTTACCCTTTACTGGCAGGTTCCCTGATGAGACCAATATTACCCTCAATTGGCAGGTAAACACCTTATCAACCCTCAAATGGTAGGTTGATATCTCAACCTATGCTGGCTACGTAGTTCTAGAATGCAAGAACTGCTACTAAGGACCACACCCTCAACTGACTTGTGAGCCCCCATCCCAGGGTTTGCTCGATGCTAAATCCTACTACCAACTTAATGACACTCATTATTAAACTAAACTAAACTGGACTGAGTTTTACTGGATTTTGTAATTGACTGGGTACTACTTTTTCTGACATTACTGAGACTATTCTATAGCTATTTTAATTCTAGGTAAATAGCTACATTTTGGGTATGAAATACCCCCAGGACTCGATAGAATGGATAGTAAACAGGGCACAATCATGAAAGCATAACATTAGTTACTTGTTCACAATGCATTCATTTAGATATTATGTCAAACACTTGAGAGGCATGAACTTGTACATAAATGGGAACACATGCTATCATATCATGATTGCACTATTCAATTCATATAAACAATCTAACCCAACACTTAGGGGCATGATTATTTCACATAATAATAAACATTTATAAATATCATGGCTACAACATTCAACTTATAAATTCATAGATTCAACATGAGAATCACATAATTCATCTCACATGCTATTTTAATTTTATGAAACTTGTAATTAATCATGGATTTAAACCCAAACAATATCATGAACATGAATACAATCAAATTCAATATGTATCTCATGAATCTTAAAACTTGTATTTTGAAAGGGATTCTTGGACTCCATGGATGGTAAGGGACCCGTGGATGAATACCTGACATACCTTAAGGCTTGATCTTGAAAGAGAATTGACTTTTCTTAAAAGTTCTTGGATTGGAAATTATAATTTCTTAGTTTTCTTGAAGAAGAGCTTGAATCTTGTTCTTGGGAGATGATCTTGAGAAGAAACCCTAATTTTATTATTCTTAGGAGTGGAGAGGATTATGAGTAGTTTTAAAACTTATTTATGATGGCCAAGTACGTGTTTTTGATGATTTACGTCATTGGAGGTAAGGGAAAAGTCTAAAATACCCCTCCAAATCCGAATAGGAATTGCTGAATTCTAAGTGTGATGATCTTGGTTGATAAGTCATCAACCAAGTGATGGCCTATCATACCAACTCGTCACTCAGAAGCTGATTTTATGAGTTATTAGTCTTGGGTGATGACTTGGGCTGATAGGTCACCACTTAGGTGATGGCCTATCAACTCAGGTCGTCACTTGAAAACTGATTTTATGAGTTCCTGGTCTTGAGTGATGACTTGGACTGAAAGGTCATCACTTAGGTGATGGCCTATCAACTCAGGTTGTCACTTGGAAGATAAAAATAATGGCTCATTGGTTTGGGGTGACTACTTGGCTAATTGGTCATCACTTAGGTGATAGCCTATAAATTCAGGTTGTCACTTTGTTGACAGACAAACATGCTGAAGTAAAGTGAGTATAATTTTTCCTTCCAATATCGGATTAAGGTGAAAAAAATGTGTTAGAAACAAGATTCAAAGACCTTTCATTTGATATATAATAGGATACGTAATTCATTATGTACAAGGAGTAATGGTCATCTAAGGTTGACCCAAGCTGAAATGTTCACTAAAACTTAATCGATATGAGCGTTCTAAACTCATCTTTGAGTTAGGAGATTTTTATGACCTCGATTGATTTAAAAGGACATTTTAATGCTATAGAGATGATCATCAGACATATTTAGACAGAGAATCGTTAGGTTCCAGTCTGTATACCTAATAAAAATTGTTTGAATCCTAGTCCAAAAATGAGGGTTGTTACATGAGATCTTAGAAACTCCTATCTCATCACACAACTATTGGATGTGGAAAGGGAAAGGCAAAGTAGTCATGTCCACAAATGTTATCTTATGTAACTCATGTCTAATAATCGTTGCAAAGTCGATCTCACACCAAACAATCAAGCTCGTGATCAATGCAACTCGATCCAATACCAAAGATTATTTACAGCAGTCGAACATAATAAAAAATGAACCATGGTCCACAAAAATTTCACAACAAAATTTAGTGTCACCTTCTTAATGATGCATTTTCCTCAATCCAAGGGACATTATCACTAATGTCAAAAATCTGTCTATCAATCCTCTTGCCAAATCTATCTTTTATCTCTTACGAATAGGATCCCTCGTAGTGTGTTTGTCTTGTACAAATCTCAACCTATAATCATACTTAGCAATAGATGCCGAGCTATATAGACAGGTCCAAATAGACTTGGTAGATGGCTGCCACTAAAACAGCGGCCTATAGATCTCTCACCAATGTGTGCTCCAACTTGGGCTACTCTATACCTCTAACCCATATCCAAATCAAATATAGTGGCATAAGAGGCATAGAACCCCCCCTGCATCAATGCCTGGTTGTATAATCTCTAGGGTCTAGTCATCCACCCAAACTAATATTGATTAGATACAACCCGCAGGTTTGTGCCCCTATAAACCTTGATAGTTCAATCCTCATCTCTTTACAAATAGCTTTATTTGGTAGTCTAACATTATTTATAAAACTATTTCACCCATAAAACACCCACAACCCCTCTACACACCACCTCAAGTTTACCTCATCAATATGCTCAATCGAGATATGTGTTGAGTTGGATGTAAGGTTGGCCTTTATAGGTGGCTCTGTGTCAGGAGTTGAAGATGAGGGCACATGATGTGATGCATAATTTGTAGCCTTCTCAAAATTAGGTAATGTTGATGCTAACTCGGTAGATACCGTTATGGACTCATCCTGTGACCCCTTCTCAGACTAAGGGTCTTGTATAGCCTCTTCCTCTACTGAATCAAACTAAACCTCCTCCTTATAAGCCTTTTCTCTCTTTTTAAACTAGGAAGAGTGGGGGTAAAGTCCTAGATAACTTCATACTCGACCTAGGAACTAATTAATGAGCGGCTGCCTGGGCCCCAACCTATGTAGATATGGGTTGAGTGCCCCACTGAGTTTGTGCTGGAGGTCAACACCCAGGGTCACTCCAATAATGGTTGCAGTTTCAACATGTCTCTAGCCCCTAGTCCATAGGGCTACTGGTCTGTCCCGGGAAACTAGGTAATCCTCCACTTAGCCACTGCACTCAGGGGAGTCATCCCGATGCCTCGACTATCCTGCCTTCTTTGTGGTAGCCTTAGGTGTCATAGTACCTGAAAATGCTAGTGTTAATGCCTGAAAAAAATATAGGAGTGCAAAATTTGAAGAAAAATCACCATTGTAAAAATTCAAATTTTTCCCAAATTATACATCACTATATAGTGTCATCATCCCATGCAAGTCCAATTTTTGCAACATAACTTGTGTCAATTTTCAAAACACAGGAAAGGCACACAAGGATTTTGGGTTTCATCAACCTTTTTAACTTCTACTTCCATATAGGGCATAATTACAAATTATTCATTATAGAACAATGCACCAATTTTAACTTTTAGGTTTATTCTAGGCTCCTACATATAAGTTTGTTGATGTTTTACACAATTTGCAAGAAAATACGTATACCAACTCACTTATTTTAATTTAAGCACAAGACAATACTAGTAGATGCCAACAAAGTTACCTTTGATTAGGAGAGATAGAACTGAAGATGGAAAAAGTACAGAGAAACCCTAGACTAAATGTGTAAATCATACAATTGGACTTGTTGGTGTTGAGAATAGGGAGATTTCTTGCCTTATATGAAGTCTAGAGGGGGTTGGAGGGTTTAAATTTTAAAGGGAGTTATAACTTTTGAGTTAATGGGTCCTTTGAAACATTTTTCAGCCTTTAAAAAGCACGGGGAGGCCAATATGGGTTGGGTCCTTGTGGGTCTGACTCATAGGTGGTGGGTGTAGGTAGCAAAAAATTCTCTGATCCTCAAATTTTTCTTAGTTCTGATACCTACGACACCACTTACAAGGTCGTAAGTGGTACTTATGACACCGTAAGTGGTTCGTAAGTACAAGTTAGAAAACCCCAAAATCTTCCAAATTTCCCTCCAACATTTATTTCATAACTTATCTATCCCAAATGGGACTTATGACCCCCATAAGTGGGTCGATAAGTCCCCTTACCTAGAATATTCTGAATTTAGCAATGTTCATGTTCCAGGTAGTTCCTCGTGTTATACACCTATAAAAAAAAGAAAACAAAGTGAACACTAAAATAGTAGGTTTCCTTACACCCAATGCTTGATTTAATGTCGCGGCACAACGTGGCTATGATGGTTACTCAGACTTCACGAACAAGCCTATGGGTTGCCTCCCATGCAGTGCTTGATTTAACATCGCGGCATGACACGGATACTTTGATTACTCAGACTTCATCAAGGTAACCTTAGAAGTTGTATCCAAGGTCATCAACAAAGTTTATTATTGAGACCACCCTCATTTTAGTTGGATGTTTCATGGGTCTGCAAACATCAAATACGACCTCCTCATCATTTAGCCTGAACTTAAGGTCCTTTTCTCCATATCCATCAATTCTCTATCCATGACCAAAAAGGTTATCACCAATATTAAGGGCATCTAGAATTCAACTTCACAATCCAAAACAGCAAAGTCGGCTGGAAATATAAAGTTATTTACCTTGACCAAAACATCAACTGATATGCCCACGGGTTTCTTCACTGTATGGTCTGCCATCAACAATCGCATCTTTGTTGGTTGGGGAGTTCTCAAGTCCAACTATTTAAACACTACCAGTGGCATCAATTTAATGTTGGCACCTAAGTCACACGGCACTCTGGCAAATATATATGTCCCAATGGTGCATGAAAATAGTGAAAGCTCTGGGATCACCCTTTTTTATGCTAGAGATTGCGAAGTGATCATACTATAATAATATAAACCACCAACATCCTCATGACTGATGGATCTCTTCTTTATTACTAGATCCTTCATAAAATTCGCATACCCAAGCATCTGCTCAAGAGCTTCAGAAGAGGGATATGGAAACTCAACTTTTTCATCATAGCAATAAGCCTTTGATATTTCCCTTCTTCTTTCTTCTGCTTCAACCTATGAGGAAAAATTCTGGGAGGACGTGGAATAATCATCACTATTAGATCATCTACCTTTTCCTTACCTTTATCCTTCTCAGTACCATGATCAACACCTGTCATATTTTCTGACTGTACTTTAGGTGCCTCATTAACATCAATAATATAATTTCTAGACTCATCGACTGCGGGCATGAAGGGATCAATAGAATACTTACCACTATGAGTAGTGATGGATAAATAGTGATCTTCATTCTTAGGATTTGCATAGTGTTTCTCAAAAGGGTGCCTGACTGTCGCCGATTTAAGGTTGCTGACATTTTTCTAAACTACTGCTCTAATTGGGTTATTGTAGTAGCATGCAATTCTACCTTTTGTATCAACCATTAAATGTCTTCCCTAATCTCTTTAAGTAAATTTTATTGACTTTTCTGACCCTTTACCAACTTTGACAACATAACCTTCATCCTTGATTCAGTGTCATAATTGCTTAGTGGAATATATACACCACCCTTCTCCTTGTAATCATCCTTGCATCTCCAGTCACTATCCCACTCTCTGCTATGATCCTTGTACTTATCCATATAGTAGTTTCGACCTTGGTTCCCTTGCCTAGAGTTCCAATTGTCATGAGCAGATAATTGTCCCTTGGCACAAAAACCCACAAATTCTCTATCTAGATATTTTGCCTCTTCATCCAAACTTCTGAATCATATGATCTAGAGGCCTTATCTTGCTCTCCCACTACATTCTCCTTTACGGAATTCATCATTGCAAACTTCTTTGTTAGTAAGCCAATCTCGGTCCTTAGTTGTGCAACCTCCTATGCCACTATGTCATCCACAACTCTGTTCTCTTTAGAAGCCCCAATAGCATAAGTACCTGCACCTCTCTCCTCATCCTGAGTATGCCATCCTCAATTTTTAATAAAGATTTGGTCTAATATCTCTGATGCTACTTTCGAATGCAGATGCATGAATGCTCTACCAGTAATAGTATCTATTATAGTCTTGGAACTGGTATTCAGGGTTCGATAGAATATTTCAAGTAAATTACTCCCTAAAATTCTATGATTGGGTACCATCATTAACTTTTTCTAAAAGCAAAACCATGCCTTATATATTGACTTGAAAATATAGATCTCATTCTTCAGCAATATCATTCTATATGGAGGAATGAAATGATCTAAAAACTACCTCCTCAACTCATTCCAAGAAGTAATTGATCCATGAGGTAGTTCTACTAACCATAATGTTTCTTTAACAGTTAGAGAGAATGGGAACAACATGAGTCTTAGAGCTTCCTGATCCACCCCGTTTATAGTGTACAAACTGCAAATTCCAATAAAATTTCTAAGGTGCATGTTTACGTCATCAGTTGACAAACCCAACAACACACCTTTTAAATTAAGTAACTAAATTATGGCACTAGTGATATCAATTCACGCCTAGTGGTTGGGAGTACTTGAGCCTACCCCTTCTACCTCTATCTCAATTTCAGTTAAGTTTTGCTAACGATCTACTCTTTGTCTCTACCTCATTAGATCTGCCTCCTGAGCTACACAATGAGTATCCACATCCCTCCTTGTATTATGAATATTTGTTTCTATTAATAATTGATCAATGGTTCGATATTTGAGAATTTCCCTTGACTTATGCTTAGTTCTAGTGTATTTTCATATTTATATTTGTGTCCTCTATTGTTTGTGTAATTATATATTAGAACTATTGATGGAGATGGTATAAGTTACCATTTGGGATTTTTCTGCTTGCAGTTGTCGTGCGTATAGTATATTTTACTTATCTTATTTTCTTATTTTCTTAGCCATCCTATGATACCTATTGAGTGCAAGTGGACCATACTCATCGCTACTATGCTCTTTTTGTGCAGATCCTAGTACAAGCATTTTTGTGGTAATTGATTTTGCATAGAGGCTTCCAGAGTTTGAGGTATGATCTGCTATAGTGCTGAGGGTTGAATCGGACCTCATCAATTATTTTATTGTATTTATTTTGATTATTAGATACTGGTCTATATATTTTTAGTTTTTGGATATTGTGTTAGATGTTCTTATACTATGACTCTAGATATTAGGTTTTATGTGATTTATTTTGGGTTTTCGCTTTTACTAATGTTTTAGGGACTGACTTCATTCAAGAAATCACTCCTTAATATGTATGTATTGTATATTTTGCTTTTTTCTTTATGAGCTTAGGTGATTGGATTACTTATCAAGGCTAAGCCGTGATAAGTGTCATCATGACCCTTTTTGGGTCATGAAAAATTGGTATTAGATCAATCGGGTTCACCAGTCTCATAAGTGTAAGAGTGGGATGTCTAGTAGAGTTTCATAGATAGGTACGTAGACATTTGTATCTATCTTTGAGAGGCTATAAGATGTCTTTAGGAAAAACTTCTATACTTTTATTCCTAGTCATATGACTTATTTTACCTAATGTTCTAAGTTGTACTCCACTCTTTTCTATGCAAATAGTGAGGACTAGATATCCTAAGTTAGGGATTTTGAGCCATCACCCAAGGATGAAGCCCAAACTAAAGGGTGAGGTAGGGATTGTGGATGGCCCAGAGGTAGAGTATGGACACAAGGAGCTGCCCCTAATAGAGGTATTGTTAGGGAAGCTCCCCCAAGCTAAAGGTTAAGCATGTAGAGGATGCAGCGCCAGCTTAGGTCTCACAAGGTTCAGTTGCTACCCCATTTCGAGAGGATCTATTGATTTGATTATTGACTTATTTGGATAGTGTGTCCTTGAGTATACCTACTAGTAGTATGGTATCGTTGTTAATGTCGGCGTCTACTAATGGTATTGCTTCAACTCTGAGTATGGTTACGTCGTCTGCACCGACATCTTCTTATGGTATTCCTCAGGCTTCGAATGGTGTTCCACCTTTTTTGCAAGTATCTAATCATGATACTAATAGTTTAGTGGTAAAACCTTCATCTGTAGTGCCTCCACATGAGTGGTGTTCAACTTTTTGTTCAAGTATCTAATGAGGGTATTAATAGTTTAGTGGTCAAACCTTCATCTGAGGTGCCTCCACATGTGGATTCTCAGCCTGCCATACTTATTCTTTCTCCAATTACTTCGGGTATAGTTATGTCTTCTAATGATCAAAAGAGGTTTAAGAGGTTTATTCGCTTGGGTCCACCCAAGTTTAGTGGTGCTATTGGCAAGGATGCCTATGAGTTTTTGTTTGATTTCCAAGAGAAGTTATAAATTCTTGGAGCCCTTGAGTCTCATGGAGTGGCTTATACTAGCTACTAATTTATAGATGTGGCTAAGGATTGGTGGAGGTAGTATGTGAGTTGTAGATCTTTGGTTTCGCTTGTTATGACTTGGACTTAGTTTTTTTAGGCTTTCTTGGAGAGATTCATACCATATAGTTTAAGAGATAAGGTATGTTATGAGCTTGATTATTCGGAGCAGGGCTCTATGACTATTGCTAAGTATGTGGCTCGTTTTCACATTTTATCCAAGTATTCATCCCACTAGCATCTCCATCGATTCTGAGTAGAGTCAAAAGTTTGTGAAGGGGTTAGATAGTGCTTATTAGTTGGCTAAATCTCAGATGGTAGTTTCATAGGCTTCTTTATATAGTATTATTCAGCATTCTAAGATTATCGAGTCTATTATTCAGGCTACTGAAGGAGGCACCAAGAAGGTGCATCGTCATAGTGATATGTGGACATGCCTTTCAAGGTAGATATTTCTCTGGTAGAGGTTCTCATAGTTATCATAGTAGACTAGTTTAGGTAGCTTTGTAGGGATCAGGTGGTAGGCCTACAGTTTAATGACTTTGGGTAGCCAGACATCGGGCTAGAGTGGTCATTCTAGTTCAGCCACACCTATTCAAATTAAGTCAGGTTGTACAGGATGTTATGTATGTGATGAGTTCGACTATGTGGCCAAGGTTTGCCCTCAGTAAGTTTTCAGGCCTACTTTTATATCTGTAGTGAGAGGTTGTCCATGCAGTGGTAGGGGTGCTACTAGAGGTGATCAGGGTAGAGGTAGAGGTTCTTGTGGTAGGGGTTTCAAGGTCTCATGACTCAATTTTTGAGTCATGATAAAACCTACTTTATCCAACAGCGGGTAAGCCGAACCATAGCCCGAAGCTATAAGCAATGTGCCAATTTGGTGGAAAGGCATAAATGTCAAAAATATGCAAGTAAATAGCTTACAAACAATAAAACATGGGATAAAAATAAAATGGAAGATTAATAAGAGAAATATCAATAACCCATGACCTAGTAGTGTCAGTACAAGAGACTCTAATCAAAAACAACACAAGTACTTTCAAGTTAATACACAATAGTCTCAAAAATAGAAATATTAGCAAAAATAGAGGAAGAAGAAAATCTAAACTCCGACTTCAAGAGTTCACCCTATCTCCGAACTCTGACAAGCACAAATCTTGGTATCAATGCTGACAACTAGTACTCGGATTTGCACCAAAAAATGGTACAAAAGTGCAGCATGAGTACCAAAAACTTGGGTACTCAGTAGGCATCATTTTCCAACTGAGCTAAATCATAATATAAATATAACAAAAATGTGAGATAAATAAGCTAAGTCAAGGTAAGAGGACAAACTTTAAACAACGCCCTAAATACTGTAAATGAATAACTGGAATAATAATTAAAGAAAAACATAACTACCTCTATATACTAGCACCCATATGCCAGAATGTGCAAAAAAGTAAATAATCACAGTGTGGGCCTCCATATGCTCGAAGGATGCAATCAAGGAGGAACAATAACGTGAATTACACTAATTAACTATATCTTGAAATCATAACCATAGATCCTTCCATATTGTAAACACCGGACTCAAACTGGCTCGATAACTATCATCAATAATCTCTCAATGTCGGACTTGAACTGGAACTAGTATCTCATATGTTGGACTTGAACCAAAACCCATATCATCATTGCCGGACTTGAACCAGAACTCATGTTATGAATAGTGCCAAAATCAAATCTGTCCTAATATCATAAATTATTGGACTAAAACCAAAAATAATATTATCTCCAAAGCATCAACTAAATTAAAGCATCATGCATTTAAACCTCCTCAAGCTCTAAAATATAAATTTAGATGAAGTCACACATCTATAAGTCTACAAGGAGCAGTTAGTATTCTTAACCTAAGGTGAACCAAAGGGGACCACTTCTAATCTCCAAAATCAATTCTAAGGAAAATTCTACCCTGAACTAGGCTAAGGTATCTAATCTCACTGCCAGGTATTAAATAAGCCACATTTTTATCCTATCGTAACAATTCTACCTAAAGAATGAGTAGCTAAATTAATTATGTCTAATTACAATTCCTTAATTGTCTAAATAATCTTGCTAAATATAACTTCAAGTCCTAATTTCTAACCCACATCTAGAACATTATCATAAATTTACTATGATTTAATGTAATCTATGAGAAAGGTAAATACAGCCTACCTGGACTCCGAAGAAATCCATATAAAGTCTACTAAATTAATGATTTTCCTTTCGAGAAGCTTCTGCATGATGCCAAGCTATCAAAAATATAATCTACTCATAAATGATAGAACAATGGTACCCATACTGAATTTTATGCTTTGAGTCCAAAATCACATAAAAATGCCACGTAGGGCCCACTTATGAAATCACACTGCTGAAATTGTCAATGCGTCCCTCTATACTCAAGAAACATTTACCCTCAAGAATGGATAAATTCCTAGATCAAATGATGCGTCAATCAACTCAACAATAATCTAGGGATTTTGGAAACAAATTGAAGAATTAACCAAGAATTTAATGGAATCTTACCAAGATTTTCTTGAAGAAATGAGAAATTTGATCTCAAAATCACCCAGAACCTCCTATTAATGTATATCATAATTTTCCACACTCTCTAGGGTTTTAGCTCTTGATACTTGTGAGAGAAATGAGATAAATCAAGCTAATGGGGCATTTAATAGCTCTACTTAAGCAGTCACCGCTAAAGCGACCAAGTACCGTTAAAGTAATACCCGCTTAGGCTGGTAAACCACTAAAGAAACATCCACTTTGGTAGTTATACTACCACTATATAAGCTCGTATGGAAAATCCAATTCCTCTAAAGTGCTCGGCAAGCCGCTAAAGCGACCTCCATTAAAGTGTCGAAAGGGCCTCTTTAACGGATGCACCAGCTGAGACTTGGAATTTTTTCGAGTCGCCATGGACCCCCTGGGATTCCTTGCAAAAAACTTATGCTAAACTATCGAATTTGATATTTTGGACACAATGGTATGATCAAAATTTCTATCTATAGGTCATTTTGATGAAATGTGGGGCCCACACCTATGGGCCATTTTTACTATTTTTTAGCCAATAGCTCAAAATGAGTTTGGAAGCCTTGGGACCCAAACCAAAGGACCCTCTAGCATAAAATTGATGTTTTGGAGCTGAAAGAACTATCAGAAAGTTTCTGCTCGATAGCCAATTCTTACTAATGAAGACTTTAAAATAGAAAATTGACTCTAAAAACAAAACAAACTGTCGATAATCAAACTGTCAGCTCCAGCAAGTCAAAAATGACTTGGGGCAGCTATAGGAAAGCTCTAAATGGCAAAAATATATAGAAATATAGAAAATGACCTAGAGAGTCATTACACGAGGTTATTCAGTCCAGGAGTAGATATGATCAGTGTTATGTTATACCTTCTAGAACCAAGATTAAAGGCCTCTGGTGTTGTTATTATGGGTATTATCCAAATTTTCATCTATTTTTTATGTTGCATTTGAGACTCTTCCGATGAATCTTCATGTTTCTACCCCCGTAGGAGATTCTTTAGTGGAGAATTGAGTGTATCAATCTTTTTTAATTACCTTTGCAGGTTGTGAGACTTGGGTAGATTGGTTGTACAAGATATGGTTGTTTCTGATGTCATCTGGGTGTGGATTGGTTATCTCTTTATTATGTTATTTGGATTGTTATGCCAAGACTATGACCTTAGCTATGTCAGGTGTATTGAGGTTAGCTTGGAAAGGTACTCTTAATTAAAGTTTGAAGGGTGTTATATTTTTTTTTGCATGTTTGTCACATGATAGAGATAAGGTCACTGTCTTATTTATCTTAGATCCGTGATACTACCTTACTTCACTACCTTCTATGGATTCTATTTGAGTTATTTATGAGTTCATGTTTGTGTTTGCTATGAATTTACCTGGTATCATCGAATTATAATATTGATTTTTATATTAATGTGGAGTCAGCCACTAAGCCCATTTCTATTTCTCCCTATAGTATGTCCCCAACTAAGTTGAAGGAGTCGAAGGTGTAGTTGCGTGATTTATTAAGTAAGGGTACATTAGACCTAGTATCTCCCCTTGGGGTGCACCTATCTTTTTTGTGAAGAAGAAGAATGGTCTTATGCATATGTTTATTGATCATAGGAAGTTGAACAAAGTGATGATAAAGAACAAGTATCTTCTTCCTCATATTAATGATCTTTTTGACCATTTTTAGGGAGCTTCAGTGTTCTCCAAGATTTATTTGAGATCCAGGCATCACCAGCTTAATAATAGAGCTTCAGATGTTCCAAATATAGGTTTTTCAGACGGTCATTATAAGTTCTTGGTCGTGTATTTTGGATAACCAATGCCCCAAAAACATTAATATAGTTGATGAATCGAGTGTTTTAACCGTATCTCGACTCTTTTGTGATTGTGTTTATAGATGACATCTCGGTTTATTCTAAGAGTGAGGCCGACTATGTAAAGCATTTGACTATTATACTTCATAGGTTGTGTAATGAGAAGTTGTATGCTAAGTTTTATAAGAATGAGTTTTGGTTGGATTCAATCTCTTCCTTAGGTAATTTGGTGACTAAGGATGGTATTATAGTTGATTTGGCCAAGATTGTGATGATTCATGATGTGGCTAGACCTACTTCTACTAAAATTTAGAGTTTTATTGTTTTGGCAGGTTATTACTGATATTTCATTGAGGGTTTCTTGTCTACTGCAGCTCCTTTGACCAAGTTGAATCAAAAAAATATGATTTTCAAGTGGTTGGATGCGTGTGAGAAAAGCTTCCAAAATTTCAAAGAGTTGTTGACTTGGGCTCCTATCTTGACTTTTTCCAAGAAGGGTGTGGATTTTATCATACTTTGTGATGTTTATTATATTGGTTTAGATGCATTATTGATGTAAGAGGGTAAGCTAATTTCCTATGCCACTCGTTAATTAAAGCCTCATGAGAGAAATTACCCTACCTATGATTTAAAGTTGGCAGGCACAGTGTTTGTGTTGAAGTTGTGGTGTCATTATTTTTAGGGAGATCCTTAAGAGCTTTTATCAGACCATCATAGCTTTTAGTACTTCATCAAATAGCAAGATCTTAATATGAGGCAGTGGTATTGGCTTTTGTTTCTTAAGGACTATAACCTCACTATTTTGTATGATCTAGGCAAGGCTAATGTGGTTGCAGATGCCATGAGCTAGAAGTCGACTAGTATGGGAATTTTAGCTCATCTCTTGACCCATGACTAGTCTTTAGCCTTGGACGTTCAGACGTTATCTAACCACATAGTTAGGATTGATATTTCAATACCCAGGCATATTTTAGCCTTTGTTGATGCTAGATCTTTCTTGATGGAGTATATTCAAGCTCACCAGTTTTATGATGTATTTTGAGGGTGATTTGGGATAAGATGTTGAGTGGTGAGGCTAAGGAAGACTCTTTTGATTTGAATGGTGTGTTGAGGATTGGTGGATGAATTTGTGTATTGAGAGTCGGAGTTTGGGTAAGATTGATTTTGGAGGTAGCATATTATTCCAGATATTTTATCAATTGAAGTATGACCAAGATGTATCATGATTTGAAGAAGCTTTACTAGTGGGGTGTTATGAACAAGGATGTGGCCGATTTTATAGATCATTACTAGTGGTTAAGATTTAATGGAGAAACCATTCTGTGGAGGAGGCTACTTGGGTGGTCGAGTCTAACATGTGTAGTAGTTACTTGAATTTATGAATTCTCCCTTTCTATGTGTTTTGACAATTTTGTCCTTCTCCATCTTACTACATGTTGATTTTGAGGTTCATGGATAATTGGTACGGTTCTCGATGCAATCAGAAAAGATTTGAGCTATCTTATGATTTTTAGAGGTTGAAAAGCCAAATAGTTAACTTTGGTCAACATTTATTGTTCTGAGAGTTGGATGGAAAAATGGACTGCTCTAGAAGATTTGGAATGTCGAATTTGGTTATGAAGCGGGGTTGGTTTGGATTTAGGTATTTTATATCTCTTTTTGACTCTTGGTTCAAAAATTGTAATTAAAAGGGTCTTAAGGGTTAATTTTGTAAGAACAAATTTTTTTTCAAAAATCTAATGTCGATATTGAGTCCAGAATATCAAAAATAGCCTAGTAGAATATATTGTTTATTTCTTTTAAGTCCCAAAAAAACTTGGAGGGTCCGTTTAAAGTATTCACAATGTTGGGAAATCAATAAAATATTGATAATTAGTGCAAAACAGATACTCCTTCGTGAATGCATACCTCTGGCCTAAAATGCAAAGGAAGAAGTTTTTCCTCATTATAATCACGAAGAAGGCACTGTGATTGTGAGGGGTTAAGTATGGTCGAGGTCGGGTCAAGCCTATTTTGCGAATGTGACAAGGCTATCACGAATGAAACGGTTCGAATTTATAGACCTTCATGAATGAAAAGCCTTGGCTAGGAATTTGATGGCCAATAATTTTGCCGGTCAAATGTTGACCCCCTCGATCATAAGGTGGAGTTCGCAATCGCAAGGTACTATTTACTGAACAAAATATAAGGTCCATTTTCACGTTTTCCTCTATTTTTGGACCTTTAAGCTTTGGGTTTGGATGATTCTTGAGGATGTCTGCACCATTTGAGCTTGATGAAGCTCTAAAACCTTATTCCCGTTATTTTTCATTGATTATATCACCAAAAACACTATTATATCATGATTTCAAAATGAAAAATTGAGGGGTTTAGCGGTAATGTTTACCATTTGGACCTTATTTTTAGCCCCTTTATGCATGTATTTTCTCCTTGACTCTTACAACCTCAGAGAATGTGTTTTAAAACATAAAATTTTGATCTTACCACTTTTATTTTTTGACTTAATTTTTTACCCCATTTTGGCCCTGACCTGAATATGGACAACATGGCTATTGTTGGCTTTCTTTTAACATGTATATGTTATATTTGAATGTTGTAGTTGATTCTAAGGTTGTTATCAAGGGAAAAGCTTTGTGTTGAAGCACTTTAGATCAGGATTTTATCTTTTTGAGGTAGGCTATGGTTTAACTTCTTTCAAATTAAGTTAGGTAGTTAATAAATTATTAAGCAAGTTATGTGTTGGGAAAATAGTTATTGGGTTTCTATTTTGAGATTATTTTTACAATTATGTGCCCATGTGGGGGCTTATATTATTTTCTGGTTGGTTATGATATCTAATATTATGTGTTGCCCATGTGGGAGCTTTATTTGACATCACTAGTCTTATCTATTCATCAGAATGAATTTATTCTAGAGATGATGTCCATGCTGGGGATTATTTTGCCAATGTAGTCTTTCTTTGAGCATTGATTGCTTTTATCATGATAAAAAATACCCGAGTTAGGGGTTGATATGACATTAATGATATCTTTTATGAATATTTATACTGATGGTGCCTAATTGGAGTAGATAATATATATATATATATATATATATCCGTGTTCAATGGATTTGATATCATCATTGTAGTGGATTTTGTGCATTATATCCTTATTCTATACTTATACATTCAAGAGACACTGGTACCAGTGAGAATACTATTTTTGAAAGAAAATAAAATATTTTTATGATAACCCTCATTGCGAAAACAAGCCAAAGAGGAGAGCAAGATTAATTTTGAGATTGAGATATAAGATATACTGTTTGGTTGTGAACCCCCACCCCCCTTCCCCATGAGTCTTACTTGGTAGTTTTGATCGGTATGTGTATACAGAAAGTCATGTGATGGTTTTTATCATTCATCCCATCCACATTGCATTATATTACATTTGCATATGCATCTTGCTTGTTTTTCTTAGTTTTCTTGACTTGTCCTTAGTTTTAGTGTATTTTCATATATGTCTGTGTTGTTCTATTTTCTGTGTATTTATTTATTATAACTGTTAATGGAGATGGTGTAAGCTACCATTTGGGACTTTTTGTTTGCAGATGATGTTCTCATAGTATATTTTACTTCTATTATTTCTTCTTTGCTCAGTCGGCCTATGATACTTGTAGATTATAAGTGGACCGTACTCACCCCTATTATGTCCGTTCGATACAAACTCTAGTACGAGCACTTCTTGTAGCAACTTATTTCTTTAAAAGACTTCTAGAGTTTAAGGTACTGATCCACTCCATTGCTCGAGGTTGCGTTGGATATTATCTATCCTTGTTTGTCTTTATTTTGATTATCAGGGACAGATACATTTATTTTTAGTTTACGGATATTGCATTAGATGTTCTTACACTATGGCTCTAGATTTTGGGGATTTATGAGATTTCCTTTGAATTTCCACTTTTACTCATGTTTTAGGGCCTGACTTTGTTCTATAAGTCCAGCCTTGGTGTGTATTTATTATTTATTTCACTTATCTTATATCAGTTTGGGAGATTGGCTTATTTATCAAGGCTGAGCCTTGATAAGTACTGTCATGACCCATTTTTGTGTCATGACATATAAAGAGGATAATTGTTGATTTTGTAAGTTAAGGTGTTTATGAACATGAGTTTTAATGTTAAGATGATTATGAGGTTTGTCTTGATTGTTTCGTACTTTCATTTAACTTATCTATTTGTATGGTGTTAATGATTATGAGGTTTCTCTTGATTGTTTCTTACTTGCATTTAACTTATCTATTTGTATGATGTTATTGTAACACCCCGTACTTTTTCCTAACTTGAAATCATCCCAAGAATGTTAGAAACTTACTTTGAAATATGAATCCATTTTTGTACATGTGGAATTTTGAACATTTTCACTTTTTATCATGTGGAAAATTGAATTAGCTTTTCAACGATATCAATTTCGTCTAAATCTGGTATCGGAGTGAAAAGTTATGGACTTTTCTGCCAGAATCGCCCAGGTGCGGCGGTCAGGTGCGACGGACCGTCGCCCCAGCGACGAACCGTCGCCTTGACCATTGTAGCCAAGGCAGTGCGGCAACCCTCTGGATAAGGTGCGACGGACAGGTTGACGGACCGTCGCCCAAGCCATTGCTACTTAGCCAATAAGTCCCTATCCAGGTCCACCTACGACGGTCGAAATGACGGACCGCTAATCCAGCGATGGGCCATTGCACGAGCCGTCGCAAGTTGCTTTAGCAAATTTTTAAGCCATTTTTAAAGGGTGGTTTTGGTCTTTTACCACCCGTTTATATACCTAGTAATATCCGACCAAGGCTCATAATTTCATTATTCTTCCGCAACATTAAAAACTAGGGTTTTCTCTCTAAAAAGAATACTCAAGAAAATAAAATCCAAACCTTCTTCAAGAACTAAGAGATTCAAATTCTTCAAGTTCAATAATTTCAATAAACTCACTACCAGGTATGCATAATGTTCATTCATGGACTCCTTTCGTCCATGAAGCCCAAGAATCTTTTCCAAAGTTCAAGTGTATGGATTTCTTTATGAATTTCATATTGGGTTTGCTTTTGTTCATGTTGATAATGACCAATTGAATTCTAATCCATGTTGGGTGATCAATTTTATGTGGAATTGATTAGTATAGGTGTAGATTCATGTGAACCTCTGATTAAACCCTTGGATGATGAAATTAGAGTTGAATTATGATGTTATTTGTTGTATAATGTTGTCTACATATACTATTGTTACCATGTGTTTGATTTAATGCCTATGTGAAGGAAAAGTGCCCAACTAGTATGATATTATGTAATCCTCATGTATGTACAAGTTTATGCATATCACATATTTGATGAAATGCCTCAATAAATGAATTATGGATTGTGATGTTGGTCATGTATTCAAGAAAGTCATGCTTGGTCAGTTTCTTTCCATCGAGTCCTGGGGGTACTTGTACTCGATAATTTAGCTGTGTGCCTAAAGCCAGTGTCATGTTTTCACGATATCCTCAGTCAAGCCATGTTCAGTAGAATTCAGTTAGTCATGTGACTCAGTAAAACTCAGAAATTTCAGTAATCTCAGAAAGCTCAG
Organism: Capsicum annuum; assembly: GCF_002878395.1. Lineage (NCBI taxonomy): Eukaryota > Viridiplantae > Streptophyta > Magnoliopsida > Solanales > Solanaceae > Capsicum > Capsicum annuum. The sequence goes on along the minus strand of NC_061114.1, from coordinate 99,132,374 downwards.
TAATACAAAAATCTCAATAATATTTCGTCAATCAACGAAACTCAGTTAAATCAGTCCAGTTAAGTTCAGTAATTCATGTATAGTGCCTATTCAGATGGAAATAGAAATTAGCACCGAGTGAACCCAAGGATGGGAACACACATTGTCAGATGAAGGTGTGATTCTTAAAAGTTATCCTTGCATTCCAAAACTATGTAGCCAGCATAGGTTGAGACATCAACACTGTCAGATGAGGGTTGATGAGGTAGATAAGCACTGTCAGATGAGGGCCCTACCGTTCTCTTTAGGGGACACTGTCAGATGAGGATCACTCACAACTTGTCCTTACCGGTGGCGCGGTATTGACACCCTTTTAATTAGGGTTACAGATTGAACCCCAACTCATCTATAATGCATTATTTGGGGCATGTCGGTTAGATAACTACTTTCCACAATTTCAGCTACAGAAATCAGGACTATCAGATACAGTCATTCAGTCTCAGTAATAGAACTCAGATAGTTCTATAGAATTCAGGACTGTCAGATACAGTCAACTCAGAATAGTACAACACTTAGCTAGGTCTATCAGATTCAGGACTATCAAATATAGTCATTCATGTTATCAGTTATATCAGTCATCAGAACTCAGTTACCAGTCATGTTAGTTATCAGTAAATTCATGTTATCACGATCTCAGGTATAGTTACTATGTATTCATGCATGCATTCTCACATTCATATTAGTCAGTTAGTCAGTATTGTTCATGCATATGAACCCCATGCATTCAGCCTACCTCACATGCATACCAGTACATTCAAAGTACTGACGCATTTGTGTTATGGTGTCTTATACCATAGGTTCAGAGACACGAGCTCCAGAGCATCAGTAGCATTTCAGTCTCCGCAGTCAGAGTTAGCAGTGAGTCCTCATCCTTCGAGGACATAATCATTACTTTATTATCTCATTAATTGATTTATTAGTTGGAGTTAGTTGGGGACATGTCCCATCAACTCCTTATTCAGACAGTTCAGTCAGTTAGAGGCTTTTCAGATTATTATGTTCAGACAGTTATTTCAGCTGTTTTGGGTATTTCATACCCCATCAAGATGTTATAATTTTATCAGTTATGTTACAGTTTTGAACCTTATGGCCCTCCAGCCTTTATTTCCGCAATTATTCAGTATATTATGCAGTGTTCAAGTACAGATATCAATCATGGGTTAGCTTATGGTCCCTCGGGGTCATGAGCACCATGTAGCATTCTGGGTACCGAATTCGGAGCGTTACAGTTATATTAAGTCAGTTGGTGATGTCTACCAATACAAATACATAACTGGTGTACTCATTTTACCTGTTCTCTTCTTTTGGTTAAGTGTGGAGCACTTTCCAGCATTTGAAACAAGACCTTGACTCTCGTTGTGATTTAAGCTTTGATTCAATAGTGATCTCCATGTTCGGGCAACCATTAGATCTTTTTCTAGTTCATGTACTTTATTCCGGGACAATGACATATTCTATCTCGGTTTTAATATTTATGGATTATGCTTTTGATTTGGTTTTGATTAGTAGTTCTTGTATGGTGGCTTTTGGGTTCCTAGGGACGTAATGGTTTAGAGATATTAGTTATTTAGATTTTAGGAGATATTAATATTGTTATTAGGTTGGACATGTTTTAAGTTAATAAATTGAGTTGGGTTTTAGTAAATGCTTAAGTGTAAGGTTTAAGTTTTTAGCAAAGATTGGATTGATTGATTCTCCCACTATAGAGTTAGGGTTGGTGCCACTGACCATCGATTGGGTCATGAAAAAGATGGTATCAAAGAACTAGGTTCATCAATCTCATTGAAAAAGAATGGGTCTAGTAGAGTTTTGCAAAGTGGTACTGAGACGGTTGTATTTTTCTTTGAGGGGATATAGGACTTTAGGAAAAACATTCACTTCTACCATTCCTACGTGCTAGTACTTGATTCTAATTAATATTTCGTGATCTATATTGGTATCTGACATCCTTCATTCTTGTTTCATAGATGGTGAACACTCATTTGATTAGAGCAGCAGCAGTCTCAGCAGCAACACCTGGATCTACTATTAAGGCCACAGTTTGGGGTAGAGATAGGGTGAGAGAGAGAGGGAAAAGAGGAGGACAAAGGGCAACACCCATCAGGGGTGGAGTCTAGGGAGCCAGAAGACCAGCCATATATGGCAGCACCCATCAAGGGTGGAGCCTAGGGAGACGAAAAACCAGCTAGATAAAGATTATTGTTGTCTTCTCTACATAAGGCTACTTCATACGTAGATCCAAATGAGGAAGTGATAGTTGAAAAGAAGAAGGTTCCAATTTTAACAAAATATTGCGCCTTTGCAAGGTGGTGCAACTCAGGTGCCTCTTGCCTGATAAGTTATCCTGTAAGTGTTAGAATTTTTAAAGGGTTTAGATAGCACTAGTTCTACTTAGATAGTTATGGCCTTTTAGCCTTTGATGGTGCAGCATATTGCACTGTAGAACCTTGAATGGATAAGGATTTTGAGACTAAAGTCTTGCCAAGTAGGTATTTGGTCTCGTTATGACTGGTGATGAGCATGACCTATTTCGTAAGTTACTAAAAATGAAAGCACCAGTATTTCAAGGTGCTAATTCAAAGGATACATGTGAATTTTTTATTGGCTAGCATGAGCATCTGCACAAGATGGAATTATGGAGTGATATAGAGTGGAATTTGTTACCTTTTAGTTGCAGAGAGAGGCCTAGCAATGGTGGAGATCCTTTTTTGAGTGTGGGGCTGCCTTATCTCCACTAAGACTCTAATTCAGAATATATTTCTTGAGAAGTATGTCACTCGTACATTGCATAATAGAAAGAAGGGTGAGTTCTTGAGACTTAAGTAGGGTGATATGTTTGTGGCGTCATATAAGGCCAAATTTCATGCTTTGTCTCAGTATGCCTTACAGTTGATAACAACAGAGGAGGAATATATCAGATATTTTATGGAAGGTTTGAACATGGGTCTTCAAATGGATGTACTTCAAGTGGCTTATTTTGGGAAGAATTTTCTTAAGGTGGTGGAGTTTGTGAAGAAAGTGAAAGGGGTGAAACAGCACGGTAGAATAAGAGTAGAGGAGAAAAGAGTTAGGAAATTGAGTTATTTCAGTGATTCTTATTTATCGGGCCATGGTTTGCAGAGTTACTCTACTTTACTAATTCATTCAGGTATTCCTGCGTATGTCGACGGCCGTTAGGGGTTAGTTATTAGCCCTTTAGGGTAGAAAGTTATGCATCTTCAGTGGCTTGCTCTAGACTATAGATGTTGAGAGTGCAGAAAAATGGGTCACATTTGAAGGTATTATCTTAACCTTATTCTCGTAGGTCAATTAAGTCAACAACTGACTTCTAGAGCGGTAGTTTTAATAGGTCATAGTGAGGGAGGTAATGGTAGAGGTCTTCCATAGGATGAGCTCTGAGCTCAGTGGTATTAGAGTTGGTTATCAATCCAATAGTGGCATAGGACTGGTTGGTTATGGCAAAGCGCAGGCTAGTAAAGTTGGTGAGATACGATGGTCATAAGGCTCATCTATATGTAATTACGAGTTTCTCTAAAGTTGAGGCTTCTACTACTGTTATCACAAGTACTTTTTTATTTGTGATCATATGGCTTCTGTGTTATTTGATTCACAATTTTCTTTTTTGTATGTGTTTGTGAAGTTTGCTTTGGGTTGGGATTTTAATTGAGAAATACTTGATGGAGTTTTAAAAAGAATGACCTATTTTGACTTTGTATGGAGTTTAAGAAAATAAAAAAGATTCTGAAATCTTGTGAACTTAAATTAAAGTATGTCAAATATATTAAAATACCCTATAATCTTGTGGTTTTAAACATATCACATGGGAACTTAGAATTAAAGTTTTACCAAACTAGGAAAGGGCCATTCCTTTTTTAATAGAATAAAAAGGAAAGTAGGTCGTTCGTTTTTAAATATAGGAGTAGCCTCTTATTGTCTATTTAATTTGTCTTCTATTTACTTCATGCTTTAGCAAGTAGAGTCAATCCTTCTCCCTAACTATCTCCAACACTTTCCCATTTGATAGGTCCTGGGATATACATAAATTAGGAAAGAAATTGACTGACCAACTAAACTCTCTAGCTATCCTAGATATTGATAGCATACAATACCCAAAATTAGGTATATACAACACATTTTTTATGGTATGCTCATTTGACTTCACAACTGTCAATGTGAGACGCACTAGTACCTTCTCATTAGGTGAATGAACTCTTTTATTATTAATAATAACTTGTTCTTCATTCAACATTTCTTTATTATATGTCATACAATTTGTTACCTCAGTATCTATTATCCACTCTACTTTATTATCATTCACACAAGATGCAGTGGCAATACCTGTGTCCTTTGTTTTAGTCGCATGAGATGCAAGAATATTGCCTCCCATATTCTCAGGTTCTATCATTGATAATTTTCCCATGCTTTTTTAACTTTTTTCCATATATTCCTTTACCATAAATTGCATCATTCGATTGTACAGATAAGGATCCTTCATCACCTTTATCATCTTATCATATTAACCTAAAATATAGTGAGGTGTATGTGCTCCTCTGTAAGTTGCATCAATAATTGATTTTCCTTTTTCGTGCATACCTTTTGGCAGTCTAGGAATTTCTTCCTTCACACTACAGGCCTTCCTCTAGCATCTTCTCCCTTTATGTTGTATTCTTTATTTCTAGCATCTCCTTCTCTCACGTTTTGAGTATTATTATTTCTAGATTTCTTTTTGAACTTGTAGTCTGTGATTAATCATGAAGCCTAAAACATTTTTCAATGATATGTCCTATCAATGTATAGAAATCACATTGTGCGTTCTAGTGTGGATGCTAGTTCTTCTTGAATCTATTGAAGTTTCCATCTCTATACTCATTAAAGAAGTCATCTCTGCATTTTTAGTTGGACCAGCAAAATGAGACATGACTCTTTGGTTTTCTCTCTCTATCATCATAGAATACACCTAATTAATTGATGGAATTAAGACCAATATCAAGATCTGGCCTTGAAATTGTTCATATGACTCATTGAATCCCATACAAAATTGCAGCAGTTTTTGCCTCTTCATGAATTCCATAAAATCCCTCGATTTCTTAGAATTACATCCAGGAAATAGGACCAAGCAATTAAATTCATCCCATAGTAAATTTAATTTGGTAAAATATTCAGCAATACTACTCGTACCTTGAGTTGTAGTTGCAGTGTCTCAGTGCAATGGCATATCCTCGATCCATCCACCATATCGAATCTCTCTTTTATATCTTTCCACATAGAGCTTCCATAAGAAGAATACATACTTCCACTCAACAATTTCATTGCTACGCAGCTCATAATTCATGACAAAATAATCGCATTATAACAATTTCTTTCCTACATGTGCCATTGATGAATCCCAACTTGTTTCTTCCAAGCATGGCAATTCTCATCGATTCAATCCACACAGTAGTTTTTAGATCTCGCTAATTGAATAAAAATCAACATAACTCCAGACAGATCTGATGCACTCGGATACAATTGATGATTATGATTCAATTTCTTGGGCAATTCATTATCTATCACCACCACCATTGTTACTCCTACTAGCTTTCTTAATTTTTCTCCTCGATTATCTTAACTTAGACCATATCAATAGTCAGTAGCTCTTATTCCATGATGTAAAAGAGGATCAAGCAACAGTTAGCTAAGAAAGGAATAAGAAAATAGTATGGAGGAGCAGATTAACTTTCTATTATTTAAGAGAAAAAGAGTAATTGCTAGTATTACATTACAATACTAATGGAGAATGAGCTTTCACTTTTCCTTATATACATGTGTCTATATTACATCTAATTAACAGTTGTACACGATCACTCATCTAACAACTAAATAGTAATTAGTTACAGGTAGTTATAAAATTAAACTAGCACTAATGGAATTTAGTTAATTATCCGTACTACGTCACAACTCCCACTTTATTCAACTTAGGCCAAATAGTTGAATTTTTGGAGAAGTGGTTTTCCGTTCCTTTAGAAAGTTTTATTTATTTTAGTTCTATGTTCTGTTTAATGATTATACCTTATTTAGTGTTACAAAATCAGCTATTAAATATCACAAAATCAGGTGCCCTTAAATCTCGACATCGAAAGATATGAAATATTATTCTGTTACAATCTCAGGCCGATATGTTTAACAATGAATTGCCACAAGAAAGAACAGGTTAAAGAGAACCATAAGATATATTTGACCATTGTACTTTAAGTATGTGAAGGGTTCATCATTGGCCCCCCAAAAAAAAGAGAAAAAAGGCTTCCAAAATAGGAATAATAATTTGGATTTAATTAAAATAGTGTATAAAATTTCAAAAATAGTTGTTGTGATTAATATTTTGTGGCTCCTCCGCAATTATAGGCGTCCCAACTTAACTTCCCAATGATTTTACTGGTTGACTGGTATGTCAAGGAAATTATACTACCAACATTATTGCAAAGTCAACCTAACTCGCTTATAATATATATATATATATATATATATATATATATATATATATATATATATATATATATATATA
>NC_061114.1:99119631-99125694 GCF_002878395.1 Capsicum annuum | reverse complement strand
ATATATATATATATATATATATATATATATATATATATAATAAAGCAAAGAAGTTTGCATAAAATTATGCCAAGTGGCATATTGAGAACTAGTCACTTGGTATTTTGGTAACAAAAATTTATTTTTTTGACAACAAAATTTATTTTACTGATTAATTATTTATTTTATACATACATACATACATACATACATACATAAATACATACATATATATATATATATATAAAGCAAAGAAGTGTGCATAAAATTATGCCAAGTGGCATATTGAGAACTAGCCACTTGGTAGTTTGACAACAAAAATCTATTTTCTTAGCAACAAAATTTATTTTACTGATTAGTTATTTATTTTATACATAGATTTTTAAATTTTCATATTGTGGTAAAAAATATTGAATGAACACTATTATCTATTTTTACTCTATTATTTCATATTTTCATATCTATATATATAATAAAGCAAAGAAGTTTGCATAAAATTATGCCAAGTGGCATATTGGGAATTAGCCACTTGGTATTTTGGCAACAAAAATCTATTTTCTTGGCAACAAAATTTATTTTACTGATTAATTATTTATTTTATATATAGATTTTAAAATTTTCATAGCTATTTTCATATCTATATATATAATAAAGTAAAGAAGTTTGCATAAAATTATGCCAAGTGCCATATTGAGAACTAGCCACTTGGTATTTTGGCAACAAAAATCTATTTTCTTGGCAATAAAATTTATTTTACTGATTAATTATTTATTTTATATATAGATTTTAAAATTTTCATATCTATTTTCATATTGTGGTAAAAAAATATTGAATGAACACTATTATTTATTTTTATTCTATTATTTCATATTTTCATATCATGATAAAAATAATTATAATTGACGCCTATGAATGAACACTATTATAATTACTTATATATTTCAACTCTATATATTATAAAGCAAAATGTTTGATGAATACTTTTGTTTATTTTTATTCAATTGTTCCATATTGTGATAAAAAAATAATTAGAATTAACTCATTAATGAACACTATTAGAATTATTTATATATTTCACATCTATATATATAGTAAAGCAAAGAAGTTTACATAAAATTATGCCGAGTGGCATATTGAGAACTAGCCACTTGGTATTTTGGCAACAAAAATCTATTTTGTTGGCAACAAAATTTATTTTACTAATTAATTATTTATTTTATATATAGATTTTAAAATTTTCATATCTATTTTCATATTGTGGTAAAAAATAGTGAATGAACACTATTATTTATTTTTATTCTATTATTTCATATTTTCATACTATGATAAAAATAATTATAATTGACTCCTATGAAGGAACACTATTATAATTATTTATATATTTCAACTCTATATATATAATAAAGCAAAATGTTTGATGAATACTTTTGTTTATTTTTATTCTATTATTTCATATTGTGATAAAAAATAATTAGAATTGACTCCTGTTAATGAACACTATTATAATTATTTATATATTTCATATTGTGGTAAAAAATAATTAAGTTTGACTTCTATTTAATTAGTATATAGATTATTTTGTAGATATGTAAAAATTAAAAAAATTTGACATAAAAATTCCGTCAATTACTACTAATTCCACTATCATTAGGAGTAATTCCATAATTTGTATTCTAAATGTATATTCCAATCAAGCTATAGGAGTAATTTCACAATCTGTATTCCAATTTTCAAATATATATTCCAATGAATCAAGTGATTTAAAAAGATCATCCGTCAATTACTCCTAATTCCACTATCATTAGGAGTAATTCCACAATTTGAATTCCAAATATATATTCCAATCAAGTTATAGGAGTAATTCCACAATCTGTATTCCAATTTCCAAATATATATTGCAATCAAACGATACTCCTAATTCCACAGTTTGTATTCCAATTTTCAAAAATATATTTCAATCAATCAAGTGATTTAAGAAGATCATACAAATGGTAGATGAATATGGTAAGTGAATTGTAGATTTTCTTACTCCCATGGATGAAAAGTAGTTGGATATGGTAAGTGAATCGTATATATATTAAATCAAACCTTTACACTGTCAATCATTACCGTATATGGCTATAGTAAGTGCTACTAAATTGTAATATAACAAATCATGAGGCAATAATTTTAAATGGAAAAGTAATATATTTTCATCATATATTCTAATCATAGTTGATTCTAACTAATTTTGTAAAAAAAAATTATATAATTATAAAAGAAAATGCATATTTAACATAATTATTATTAGCTAAGACGAGTGTCATCTTGAGAACTAAGTATTTAAATTCTTATAACCAAAAACTATCTTTTCATAACAAAAAGTTATTTTGTTGATTATTTAAATATTATTTCATATTGTGGTAAAAAATAACTAAGATTCATTTTTATTAGAGGAAAACTATTATGATTTAATATTATTTCGTTTAATGTTATTTCATATAGTGGTAAAAATCAATTAACATTCATTTCTATTAGATGAAAACTATTATGATTGTTCAATTATTTCATATTAAGAATAGTAGTTAATTATTTCATATATATATATACACACACAAAATAAAGAATAATAGTTTAACCTATAATTAAGTCAAGTGACATGGGGCTTTGGGCTCTAGATGACAAAAGAGTTTTAAAATGAAGTGTGGATGACACAAGTCTTAATAATTGAGTAGATGTAACAATTACTTTATTAAGGATTAAGAAAGTAAGAAAAATTTGAAAATAACCCACAAGTTTTTTAATTTACACTTTAATCTAATGTAAAACCTAATATAACTAGAAATGAAGGGAAAAAAGGCATGTTTCTCTCTCTTCTCATTTATTGGAGTTTTCTCTCTCTTCGTGATTTTTGTTGTTCATTGTTGTTGTTGCTTTATTCATCATCTTCTTCTTCATTATCATCATCTTGTTCTTCATTATCATCTCTTCTTATTCATCATCATCATCTTCTTGTTGTTGAACATTGTTGTGACAGCTACTATTGCTACTTGATCAAATTTTTTTAGGTCAAATTTTATTCGTATATCACTTGGAAATTACTTATAGGTGATTTTAGTAAGTAAAATTATAATTTTTAGTTGAATTTCTCATCTGGGTGTATCTGCTACTGCTGTTTTTTCAATAGTAGATAAAACATGTAATGTGAATCCAACAGATGAGTAATCTGTTGCACAGATGTGTAATCTATTGCACAGATGTGTAATCTGTTGCAACATATTGACTAATCTGTTACAACATATTGACTAATCTGTTGCAACATATGAGTAATTTGTTGCAACATATATGACTAATTTGTTGCAACATAAATGACTAATCTGTTGGATTTGTATTATAGTGTTGTAACATGAATCCAACATATGGATCATCTGTTGCAACAAATTAGTCATATGTTGCAATATATTACTCATTTGTTGCAATAAATGACTCATATATTGGATTCATGTTGCAGGTTCTATCCATTGTAGTAGTAGTAAATATATCGAATAAAAAATTCAACAAAAATTATAATTATACTTACAAAATCACCTATGAAGTAATGTTCAAGTGATATACGAACAAAATTTGACTTTAAAAAATTCTAAAAATTTCAACAAGGGCACAACGAATAAGTGAAACACAAGAAAAATTTCATGAAACAAGTAAAGAAGACAAAAATAGTGTATCATACATTAAATGCAAAAGGATCGAGGGGACAAACGTTTGAGTTCTCTTAAAAACATTTAAGTTCCCTAATATTTTAATTGTTTTCTAATGGATAACCCATCTATTATAATAAATTTTCTATCTGTTTGATAATTTTCAACAGATGAATTATCTATTGCAACATGTTAGTCATCTGTTGATTCAAATTAAGCAATTATTAGTAATAACTAAATTGATTTAGCTAAAATTAAAGACAAGTCTTTAAGACAATGGGACAAAAATTTGAGTTCTCCTAAAAATGTTTGAGTTTCCTAATATTTTAATTATTTTTCAACAGATCACCTATTTGTTGCAACAAGTTAGTCATCTGTTGCAATAAATGCTTATAACATGTTAGTAATTTGTTGATTCAAATTAAACAATTATTAATAATAATTAAATTGATTTAACTAAAATTGAAGAAAAAACCTTAGACAAGGGAAAAACTCTTGAGTTCTCCTAAAAAACATTTGAGCTTTAGTATTTTAAATTGCTTTTCAACACATATTTTGTCTATTTAGTAATTTCCAACAGATGAGTCATATGTTGCAACAACTTAGTCATTTGTTGCAATAGATATCTATATCTATTTGATAATTTCAATAGATGAATTAGTTGTTGCAACAAGTGAGTCATTTGTTGCAACAGATGTTTATATCTGTTTAGTCATTTTCAACAGATATTTTTATTTGTTTGGTTATTTCCAACAGATTACTCATCTGTTGTAATATGTTAGTCATCTATTGATTCACATTAAGTCATTATTAGTAATAACTAAATTGATTACTAAAATAAAATATGAATTAATAAGTTCAATTACAGTTTTAATTAATCTCATGGTAATTACACAATCAATTAAGTATGTTCGTCCTGAGTAGAGTGATCAATTGACCAATTTTATTTGAAATGATTCAAACTAAGTCATTATTAGAAATAACTATATTGATTTAACTAAGACTAAAGATGAATTAGTAAGTTCAATTACGATTTCAATTAATTTCATAGTAATTACATGATCAATTAAGTGTTTTGTACTGAGTAGAATGATTATTTGACAAATTTTATGAGAAATAATTCAAATTAAACTATTATTAGAAATAACTGCATTGATTTAACTAAAATTAAAGATGAATTAGTAAGTTCAATTACGATTTCCATTAATTTCAGTAATTAATGATCAATTAAGTGTTTCATCCTTAGTAGAATAATTAATTGACCAATTTTATTTTAAATGATTCAAATTAAGCCATTATTAGTAATAACTATGTTGATTTAACTAAAATTAAACATAAATTAATGAGTTCACTTACAAATTCAATTAATCTCATCGTAATTACATGATTAACTAAGTGTATTCGTCCCGAGTAGAGTGATCAATCGACCAATTTTATTTGAAATAATTCAAATTAAGATATTATTAGTAATAATTAAATTGATTTAACTAAAATTAAAGATAAACTTACAATTTCAATTAATCTCATAGTAATTAAATTATCAAATAAGTGTATTCGTCATGATTAGAGTGGTCACTATTGACCAATTTTATTTGAAATGAATCAAATTAAGCCATTATTCGTAATAACTAAATTGATATAACTAAAATTAAAGATGAATTGATAAGTTCACTTACAATTTCAATTAATCTCATAGTAATTACATGATCAACTATGTGTATTCGTCTCGAGGAGAGTGATCAATCAACCAATTTTATTTCAAATGATTCAAATTAAGTCATTATTAGTAATAAATAAATTGATTTTGACTAAATTAAAGATGAATTGATAAGTCCACTTACAATTTCAATTAATGTATTCATCTTTAATAGAATGATCAATTGATAATAACTAATTGATTTAACTAAAATTAAAGACAAGACCTTAGACAAAGGGACAAACATTTGAGTTCTCTTAAAAACATCTGAGCTTTAGTATTTTAAATTATTTTCTAACATATATCCTATATGTTTGATAATTTTCAACAGATGAGTCATTTGTTACAACTTAGTCATCTGTTGCAACAGATGTCTATATTTGTTTGATAATTTTCAATAGATGAGTCATTTATTGCAACAGGTTAGTCATCTGTTGCAACATATGTCTATATTTGTTAGGACATTTCCAACAGATGTCTTTATCTGTTTGGTCATTTCCAACAGATGTCTTTATCTGTTTAGTCATTTTCAACAAATTACTCATCTTTTGCAACATGTTAGTCATCTATTGATTCATATTAAACCATTATATTAGTAATAACTAAATTATTTAACTAGAATTAAACATGAATTACTAAGTTCAATTACAGTTTCAATTAATCTCATGGTAATTACACTATCAACTAAGTGTGTTCGTCCTGAGTAGAGTG
>NC_061114.1:99114835-99116631 GCF_002878395.1 Capsicum annuum | reverse complement strand
TCATTTATTGCAATAATTAGTCATATATGTTGCAACAGATTAGTCATATATGTTGCAACAGATTAGACATAGATATTGCAACAGATTAGACATAGATGTTGCAACAGATTAGACATAGATATTGCAACAGATTAGTCATATATGTTGCAACAGATTACTAATCTGTGCAATATATTAGTCATATATGTTGCAACAGATTAATAATATGTGCAACAGATTAGTCATATATGTTGCAACAAATACTCATCTGTTGGATTCACGTTATATGCTTTATCCAGTATTAAAAAACAGCAGTAGTAGATACATCCAGATAAGAAATTCAACTAAGAAATAACAACATTAAAAAAAATAACAAAAAACATAAAAAAAAAATAACAAACACCAACAAATCAAGTTCCTCATTTTCGTCATAACTTAAAAGCTTTAATTTTTTACTTGTGAAAATTGAAAAGAAACGATGACGAACTCGAAGTTGTTGTCGCCGGAGAATGTTGTCATGTCGACTGACGGTTGAAAGTAAAAAAGAAACGGGCAAGAACTCAAAACTATTTGTTTCCAAAGATTGAAGTTGCACAAGATTGAAAGAAGAAATTTGAAAAGTTATTGGTTGGGAGAAGTTAGAGAAAGAAACTATTGAGAGAAAGAGAGAAGAGAGAGAGATTGATTTGCAAAGGGAGGAAAGTTTTGCGGGTGTGGGTTAATTTGTATTTTTGAAAAGATTAAAAAGTTTAGAAAATATTAATCAAGTCCACAATTAATCTAATCAAGTTTTTTAATTATGTTTGACCCTTTAAATTGGTTAATGTCACCAATCCTTCATTTAAGACTTAAAAGACACCTTTCCCTCAATTTTCTCAAGTGACATCTTGAGAACTAGCCACTTGACATTTTAACAATAAAAAACTATTTTATACATAATTAATTATTTCATATTTATTTTATATTGTGATAGAAAATAACTAAGTTTTATTTATATTGGAAGAAAAATATTAAGAGTTAAAGAACATTAATATTATAGATTTATTCAAAATTTTCATATTATGGTATCTATAAATCAGCTAAGTTTGACTAATACTGAATGAAAACTACAATTACGGAAAGAGAGATAATTATGTAATCAATTAAATATAAAAAATTACAGGAGATGTAGTACACAAAAATAGAAAACTTTAAGTATTTACTTTTCAGCAATTCTATATTAATCAGAATTAAAGCATAATATTTACATTTAAACGATTTATACTTGAGTTGTAGGTTAAGAATTATAAATTGCTTATAAAATTATTAATTAGTATTAATTTCCCTCTATACTTTTCTTTTTAGTTTTTTCCTTCATTTTTTCTTCTTTTTTTCGTTTTCTCTTTCTTTTCTTTTTTTCAATTTTTTCTTTTCGTTTTCTTTTTTTCTTTTATATTTTGTTTCTTTTTATTTTTCTCCTTTTTTTGTCTATTTTCTATAACTCTTTTTTTTTCTTTTTTCTTTTCCTGTTTTTGTTTTCTCTTTCTTCTTTCTTTTTTCAATTTTTTCTTTTTCGTGTCTTTTTTTCATTTTGTCTTTTTCTTCTTTTTCTTCTTTTCCTTTTTATTTTTTTCCTTTTTTTTGTTTTTTTTTTTTTTTTTTTTCTTTTTTTTTTGTTTTTTTTCTCCTTTTTTCAAATTTTTTCTTTTTTTTTTCCTTTTTTTCATTTGTGTGAACTAGAAAAAAACAAATATAAGTGTAAATTATATTTCAATTATTTATTTTGTATTTTTTTCTCTTTTTTTTTGTTTATATTCTATTTCTCTTTTTTTTTCTTC
>NC_061114.1:99095387-99114735 GCF_002878395.1 Capsicum annuum | reverse complement strand
TTTTTTCTTTTTATTTTTCTCCTTCTTTTCATTTATGTAATCTAGCAAACACAAATACACGTGTGAACTATGTTTCAATTTTTTCTTTTACATTTTATTTTTTATTTTCTTTTGTATTTTTTTCTCCTTTTTTTGTCTATTTTCTATTACTTTTTTTTCTCTTTTTTTTTTCATTTTTTATTTTCCTTTTTTTGTTTTCTCTTTCTTCTTTCTTTTTTCAATTTTTTCTTTTTCATTGTCTTTTTTTCATTTTGTCTTTTTTTTCTTCTTTTCCTTTTTATTTTTTTCCTTCTTTTTTTATTTTATTTTTTTCTCTATTTTCTTTTACTCTCCTTTTTTTGTTTTATTTTTCTCCTTTTTCTTGCATTTTTTCTTCTTTTTTTTCTTTTTATTTTTCTCCTTCTTTTCATTTATGTGAACTAACAAATACAAATACAAGTGTGAACTATAAATATAAATATAAAGACGAATTATAACATACAAATACAAGTGAGGACTATAAAATAAAAATACAAATGCAAACTATAACATATAGATACAAGTGTGATCTATCATTTGTATTTTTTAATTATTGAAAAGGAACGATTATTTTTTTTTTATGAATACTTGTTTGTATTTATTATACGAGTTGTATTTATTGATACAAATAAATATAATTTAATTTTTTTATAAAAATATAATATATATATATATATATATATATATATAAAAATACAATATGTATTTGTATTTTTAAAATCATTGATTTCATTTGTTTGTAATTGTATTTGTATCAAGTGATTTTTATTTATTAAAAAATATGAATAATAATTTTGACATACAAATACAAAATGGTACATTTGTATCAAATGATACATTGCATATTTATATATTTTAGAATCAAGAAAATACAATTAATGCATTTACTTGTTTGTATAAAAATACAAATGATAAATTGTACATAATCATGGTTAAATACAATATGTAATCAACTTACAAATATAAATATAAAATAATTCTTTAAAAATAAAAAGACATCGACGAAAATAGAATACAAGTACAAATATAATCTAAATATACAAACACAATAAAATCATAATACAAAGATAATCCAATATAATATACAGTCAATTATAAAATACAAATACAAAACAGTTCTTTAAAATACAAGTGCGAATTATATAGAATAAAAATGATGGTGCGAACTAACAAATACAAATACAAGTACGAACTATAAAATACAAATATAAACGCGAAATACAAAATACAAATACAACCACAAACTTTAAAATACAAATACAGTTGTATCAATGAATACAAAAATATAAATGACGACGTGACTACCAATAGATAAACAATTATGGTATTTACGTTATTATCAATGACTTGTGCTCGAGTAGTTATATTTTTTAAAAATACAAAAACTATAAAATAGAACAAAAAATAATAACGAAAATAAGTACAAAAAAAAGGGATAGAAGAGAGAAAAAAATATATAAAAAAATGAAAAAAATAAAATAGGAAAAATTAGACAAAACGAGAAAAATCCTAAAAAAAAATTATATAAAAAATTAAAAGGAAAAAATGGTAGTGTTTTTGGCAAGACTAAATCTGTAGTGTATTTATGTTTTTATGAATACAGACCACTGAGTAAAAGTGATACAACGGCTGTGAATCGAATACAACAGCTAAATAGTACTGTATTTATATTTTATATGAATACAGACTATTGATAAAATCAAATACAGCGGACGTAAATTGAATACAACAGCTATAAATGGTAATTATGTAAAATATGGCTATGAAAGGTGAGTTTTTAAGCAAAATATGGCTATTTTTGAAAGATTCCCTTCCCCAAATCATGTCTCAAGATCTAAAACTAAACATTAACAATATAGCTATTATGGTAAAATACTCATATCAATAATTGTTTCTTAAGGCATGTAAAGTTCAAACCAGACAAGTAACAATGGACAGGGGTGATTTTTTAAGTCTGCACTTCAATTATTCGTATCTCCACTATTGAATGCATTTTTTTTTTAATTTTTATAATTACTTAATGAGTTTGAATAGATATAAATGATTAAAATCTATTACAACATCTTAATATTTCATTGCTAACTCCTACAACTGTCATCGCTCCACTGCACCTCCTCCACTATTGTCACCGCCCATCTCGATCAGCTATCGCCACTTACCACCTATCACCAAACACCTATCACCTTCCACAATTATTATTTCCATCAACTATCATACTTAGTTGGTTATACCATTAGCTACTATTTACAATTATCACCATCAACAACTAATTACTACAAATGAAAACAAAACTTCTTGAAATTATAGGACGATCTACGTAAACTACAGAAAACAATGAAAACAAAACTTCTTGAAATTATGGAAAGATCTTAAACTATAGAAAACAGTGAAAACAAAACTTCTTAAAATAACGAAAAGATCTTAAATTCTTTTTTTCATTTTCAACGCGGGGCTGACAAGCTATACCTCAATGATAAACTATTTAACCAGAGCCATGCAAAAATTCTAAGCTAGATTGGTGCAGATCAATTTTGTATCAAAATTGAGATAATAAAGGAATACACTTAAATATTTTTGAGTCACTAATTTACTTAACAAGATACCACACTTTAGTAAATTCAAAACACAAGTTCACATTTCAAGTACCTACATTTAAATACTTTCAAGTTACTAATTCACTTATCAAGTGACCAAACCTAACTAAAATCAAAACACAAGTTCACCTTTCAAGTAACTACACTTAAACATTTTCGAGTCACTAATACACTTCTCAAGTGACCACACTTAACTAAACTCAAAACAAAAGTTCACATTTCAAGTACCTACACTTAAACATTTTGAAGTTACTAATTCACTTATCAAGTGACCACATTTTACTAAATTCAAAACACAAGTTCACCTTTCAAGTACCTACACTTAAACATTTTTGAGTCTCTAATTCACTTATCAAGTGACCGCAGTTTAGTAAATTCAAAACACAAGTTCACATTTCAAGTACCTACACTTAAACTTTTTCAAGTCGCTAATTCACTTATCAAGTAACCACACTTAACTAAAATCAAAATACAAGTTCACCTTTCAAGTAACTACACTTAAACATTTTCGAGTCACTAATTCACTTCTCAAGTGACCACACTTTAGTACATTCAAAACACAAGTTCACATTTCAAGTACCTACACTTAAACATTTTCAAATCACTAATTCACTTATCAAGTGACCACGCTTTACTAAATTCAAAACACAAGTTCACCTTTCAAGTAACTACACTTAAACATTTTCAAGTCACTACACTTAATCATTTTCAAGTAACTAATTCATTTATAGTATAAGTCAAACAATTCAACATGTTTAATAAAGCGAATAAGTAGAGGAGTCACATGTCCCTCTCCCACCATATAAATATCATAAAATTTCTATGGCTTTCAAAGCCTTCTACAACAAACAATTCTACCTTAACACTGCAGTTAAAGATTTTACTATAAGAAAATAGAGAGAAATTAAATTATCTTTACTTTTCCCAAATTGAAGAAAAAGAGACAAGCGGTCACCGAAAAATAGCAAAGTAATTCTTTTTTCAAATTCTAATTCTGTCAAGAAAAAAATAGAACAAATTGATCAAAATTGATGGACAAAGCAATCCTTATCTGATGTGTTGTTATATTTCAGTAGTTCTTTATCGGATGGACAAAGTGATCAAAATTAATCTAAGAGCTTCATCAATGACAGTGGGAATTCTACAACTCCAATATTCATTGAGGATGAAGCTAATCTGGATCATAATGATAACAAGGCTTCAGCAACTTCACTACTCTAGCTGCCCAGTACAGATACAGATACAGATACAGCTTCAATGTCGTCAAAATGTATTTCGTCTGAAACTAGTCAAAGCTCCGAACAATTTGAATCAACAGGCAACTAAATGCTTCAAAGAGAAACAAAGCAATGCCAAGTTCCAATTCTACTACCAACCTAGCATTTATTGACTCTACTACCAGCCCTGGATTTCTTATTAAGTGGAAAAAATATAAAATCACGGCAGCACCAAATGTTACGAACTTGACTGCTGGAATATTTTGTTCATTCACAACATTTTCAACCCATTGCTGCAATATGTCATAAATAACTAAATCAAGTATATGCAGTACAATCCATACCACTACCTTATATGAAGTATAGATACCATTTTTAATCGACCCCCGGCTTAAGACAATATTAAAATTTTCACTAAGATCAAAATTAAAAGATCAAACTAAAGGTTTACAGTGCCATTCCTTTACAACCGTTTTGAAATAAATCTTGTGAACACAAGAAGAAGAATAACAATGAGGCAAGGCAGTGCATGATCAAGTGGATAATATGTACGGAGTTCAAATTTGTAACAAAAAAAAAAAAGAAACTACAGTTGGAAAATTGTCTAACGCAAGTTTGATCCCCCTTGCTCTTCAACAACATCTAAGGGAAAACTGTTACAAAAAACATATTTGAATCCTTATGCCCCAATTCCAAATTTGTGTCCATTTAATATGCAGCAAAAGAAAGTAAAATGAGGATTCTAGTGTTAAAGCATAAAATTTCACAATGACACATTCCACAGAAGTGTTGTCTGTAAAGATCCTCAGCATCTTGAGCAGCAACAAACACGAATGTGCTCAGTCGACATCTTCAAGAACCACCTACTTTATACTATAAAGTAACACTAGGGACTTACGAAAGACATATAGGAAATGAGTTACATCCTAGTAAACTAAGGACTTCTATCAAAATCTAGAAATACCCATCATCTAAGATTAGCCCAATTGTCTGAGAACTGAAAAGGGACAGCACTACTGACACTAGATAATTGGTAAAAGTTCTATCCTTTAATGTACTTTAGCGAAACCTACAAGAGTTTCTCAAGATAAAAACTGATACACACTCGGTTTCAGGTTCTGTAAGATTTTTGCGAAGTTGAGTTTTGACATTTTCAGGAAATATGTGACTGAGAAGAAGTGGAAGGCTATTTCCACCCAAATTGACTCTACTACCAACTTACCCAACCCCATTAAATCTAACTGATGAAGAATAATTGGGTCGAAAGAGAAACAAAGAAACCAAAAAAATCCCAGAAATTACCAGATGATGAAGACTAATTTGTTGTAGAAAAATTAACAAGAAGCAATGGAACAATGTTCCAGTGGAACAATAGCCAAGTAAATTGTAGAAATGGAGCTAAGCTAGACTAAGAACTAAGCTAAGAACTAATTACGGCTAAGATATTTTTCATATATGATAGCAAATGGAAATGACTCATTATAATTTATAGTATTTCAACCCTAACTGACTCATCCTAATCCTTAAGGGATAAGGTGAAATTGTACTACCTCTGTAGGAATGTTCCTTGGACTAGAAAAGAACCCTTGAACAATTGTGGATTCCTAATATGTATTTAAATTAACTTAGGGACCAAAATAAAAAAGTACTTGACCATAAATAGAAACTACAGTTACTTAACAGAATTAACTACTAGGTAAAACAACGCAAGCTAAGGGTACTACTCTCTTCAACCACTATTTTTCTGTTCTTCAGCTGGTGACAGTTTCATCTGCATCATTGCTCCTCCCTTCAAAACTTTCTTGTCCTCAAGGAAGAATGATGGAAATTGGATCTTCATCACTTGATAATCTTTCCACGTGGCATGCTCCTTGGCCATGTTCTTTCACTAAATTAAAAGTTGAGGAATGGCCTTATTTCCCCTCTTTATTATCCTTCTTTATAGTATGCTATTCGGTTCCTCACAATAAGGACTGGCTGAATCAATAATTGGGGGGTGAGTGAAGTGGCTAGGGACCTTATGATAAAGTTTTACCTGAGAGACATGAAAAGTTGGGTGGATTGACGCTTGAGGGGCTAAATATAATTTGTAGGCCACTGACCCCACCCTTTGAATGATCTGGTAAGGTCCATAAAACTTGGCTGATAGTTTGGTGAAAGTTTAATTAGAGAGGGTGGCTTATTTGTACGGTTATATTTTGAGGTACACCCAATCTCCTACTTACAGTTGTATATCAATTCTTTCTTTGTTAGCTAAGGAGTACATCCTTTGTTGTGCCTTTTGTAAATGATATTGGAGCATCTGAGATTTGAGTTCCCTGATTATTAAGATCCTATCCATCTCTTCATCTATAACTTCTCCTACGATGTAAGAGAGATGAAGTGGTGGTGGTTGACCATATAGGACCTCATAAGAGGTAGTCTAAATAGCTAAATAAAATATGGTATTGTACCACCACTCTACCATAGATAAGTAGAGGGACCAATCTAATTGACTATCAGAATAAAAACACCTTACATAGGTTTCTAAGGTTCTATTGAGCACCTCTGTTTGGCCATCAGATTTGGGATGGTAAGAATTTAAAGCGCTCAAGGTTACTCCATGTACTGAGAACAAATCTTGCCAAAACCTGCTAAGAAAAATAGGGTCTATATCACTGACTATATTCCTAGGCATGCCATGTAGTTTAAAAACTTGATCAAGGAAAACTTGAGCTACAGTCATAGTTGTGTAGGGATGGCTGAGGGATATGAAGTACCTATTTTCGGTCAATCTATCTACCACTACCATGATGGTAGTCTTACCCTTAGACTTTAGAAACCTATCAATGAAGTCCATGCTAATGTTGGACCAAGAAGAAGTATGGATTGCCAAGGGTTGTAGGAATCCAAGTGATGCTGCAAAATTATATTTACTCCTTTAACATATGGACCAACTCCTGACATAACTTTTTTAACATCCTCTCTTAGCTTTTTCCAATATAACATGTGTGACAACCTCCTATAAGTATTTTCCATTCCAGAATAACTACCACCAGGAGTATTATGCCACAATTAGATGATGTCTTGCCTGAACTGCTCATCCTTCCTTATCACTAACCCTTCATATCTCCTGAGTTATTGGTAATAGTAGGTAAACCCTTTTTGATCTTCATCCTGATCTATCAGTTTTTGGATCAATTCCTTGAGTTGTTCATCATCATTCCAACTTGGCTTAATCCTCTGGAAGAGATTGGTCCCCACAGGGATTACTGATAATAGAAATAAGTAAGCAGCTGGCACTCTTAAGAAGGAGTTAACAACTTTATTCTCCTTTTCTTTATTGTATTCAATCTGAAAATCAAAATGCATGAGCTTTACTATCCACTTTATCTGAATACCAGTGTGAAGCTTTTGATCAACTAAAAACTTAAGAGCCTTTAGATCATCCTTACAACAAATTGTCTTCCCAATAAGTATTGTGACTATTTGGTTACTGCCAAGACTAGAGCCAAGAGCTCTTTGTCATAAACAGATAGAACCTGATGCCTTGATGATAACCCCTTGCTCAGGTATACTAAAAGATTCCCTCCCTACATTAATATTGCAACTATACCAATGTCACATGAATTAGATTCTACCATAAATTGGAGTGTACTACTGGGCAAGCTGAGTACAGGTGCATGAGTTAAAGCTTTCTTAAGCTGATAGAAAGCCTGTTTAGCCTTATCACTCCAAATGAACCCTTTTTTTTAGAAGTTCAGTGAGAGGCTTGCTTATCCAACCCTACCTCCTAATGAACCTCCTGTAATAGCCAGCTAGATCTAAGAATCCTCTTAGTTCCTTAACAGGTTTAGGAACAGGCCACTTTTATATAGCTTCAATCTTCTTAGGGTCAGTAGTTACACCCTCTACAGAGATGAAATGCCCTAAGTATTCCACCTTGGTATCACCAAAAGAACATTTGGCTTTCCTAATAAAAAGTTGATGTTTGATGAGCAGGTTAAACTTAATTCTCAGGTGGTGCAAATAATCTTCCATGTTTCTGCTGTAAAAAAGAATGTCATCAAAGAAAACTAAGATGAATTTCTTGAGGTATTCTTTGAAAACATAATTCATGAGACCTTGGAAGCACGAGGGGACATTAGTGAGGCCAAAATACATCACTAGGTACTCATAGTGACCAGAATGTATCCTAAAAATAGTCTTCTGCACATCTTCTTGAGCCATCCTTATCTGATGATAGCCTTACCTCAAGCCAAGCTTAGTGTACACCTTGAAACCACTCATCTAGTAGTTACTCTATGATGGGGATAGGGAACTTATCTTTGATAGTAATCTTATTTAAGGATCTATAATCCACACATAGCCTCCAAAAGACATCCTTCTTACCTACTAGCACCACTGGTGAGGTATTAGGGCTATAACTAGGTTGTACTATGCCTTAATCCAGCATCTCTTGTACTAAATTTTCAATTATGTCCTTCTATCTTGATGAATACTTGTAGGGTCTAGTTTTTATAGGATTGCTGCCATTTTGTAGTGGAATCATGTGATTAAATGTGGACCTAGATAGAAGGCGTTGTTGAGGGTGCCCAAACAACATGTGAAATTCCTCATTCAAGGTCACAATTTTAGGGTGGATATCAGTTGGTTCTTTTTCAGTGAGGGATTCAGCTGGTAAAACCCTGATCATGAATAAATGACCACTATTGTGAGTCATCTTGTCCAACCCCTTTGCATCTACTATCTTGGTATTTTTCCTAACTCCTTGTAATTGTACTTTTTGGTTTTGATACATAAAGGACATTGTAAATTTCTAGAAGTTGAGCTGAAGATCACCTAATGGCAACAACCACTACACTCCTAAAATTATATCACAAGACCTCAAGGGAAGAAGTAAGAAGTTATCTATAAAAATAGTTCTTTACACCATCCATGTGAACCCTCTACACACCTCATTGGTTTGTCTATTTCCCCCATCAGCAATATTGATAAACTGAGGCTTCACTGTATCACTTCTAACCCCAACTGTCTAGCAACTTCATCATCTATAAAATTATGAGTACTTCCTGGGTCAACTAAGATATTGAGAGGTTTCTTCTGATTGTCCTCTTTCACTCTTTTATATGAAAACCAGGAAGTCCATTCAAGGCATAAATGGATTTCACATTTATCCTCCACTCCTTCTACCTCTATCTCAGTCACACCTGGTTTTTCAGGCTGTGCTTATTTTTTTTGTACCTCACCATCATCTATTTCCAATAAATAAAGTTGCTTAGAGGTGTTGCACTTATGCCCAGGGACAAACTTTTCATCACAGAAGAAGCAAAGACTTTTTTGTCTTTTCTCACTCATCTCAGCTGGAGTAAGCCTCTTAGTATTACTTTTATTGAGATCTACAGTGTTATCCCTTTTTGGTGGTTGATAATCTTTTCTATCCATGTGACTAGTCCCAAAAGATGACCCCCTACTCTAACTAGTACCCCCACTACATTGTATACCTGGTCAATTTAAGTGGAGCATTAACTTGTAATTCTGTATTCTTAGATAATTGATAGGCTTGCGGGAGGGAATGGGGTCTGTGATTCTTGACAGCAAATCCAACCTCTGGTTTCAACCTAGTTATATAAGCACTAATAACATACTGAGGACGTAGAGTCAACCTAGTCATGATTCTGTCAAACTTCTTCTGATAATCTTCTACTGACCCTATTTGCTTTACTAATTTCAACTCAGCCATGGGGTCTGAGTACTCATCCCCAAATCTATCCATCAAGGCATAGACATATTCTTCCTATGAAGGAGGGGGTAGATGAGCCTTACTCCTCACATAAGCAAAATGTCACTCAATTACCATTTCATCAAAATGGATAGATACTACTTTAAATCTTATTAAATTATACTCTACCTCATCCAAGGAAAAGAATTGCTTTACCTTGTAAAACCAAGTTCTCCGCCGAGTACCATTGAATCTAGGGAACTCCAGCTTGGTCATTTTTGATAATGTTGGACCTCCTGCATTATGCTGAGCTTGAATTGGTGGAGTAGTATTTCTCTCAACTCTAGATATTCCTCTTGATGTTTGCCTAACTTGGGCAGGCTGTGGAACTGGTCCATGGTTGCAACATATTGAGGCATAGCTCCCACCCCTATATTAGCTGGAAAACAAGAGGGCATTGGAGGCCTTCCAATAGAAGGAGGTAACCAAGCTATGGGATTCCCTGAAGGGGTATAAATCTCACCACCTTTATCTTTCCCTTCAATACTTTCACCCCTATCGAGCCTCTAGTTTTCTCTATATATTCCTTCAACTTAGCCAAAGCTTTCTCATGTTGAGCATCCAACTGATTCTATCTAACACTAAAGTTGGCAACCTCTACCGTATCCTCTCAACATTGACTTAAGTTCATCCATATCTATAGACATAGCTATCCCACAGAGCTCAATAAAGTTCTCTGATACCAAATACTGAAGAACAATTAACAAGAAGCAATGGAACAGTGTTCCAGTGGAACAATAGCCAAGTAAATTGCAGAAATAGAGCTAAGCTAGACTAAGAACTAAGCTAAGAACTAATTACGGCTAAGATATTTTTCATATATGATAGAAAATGGAAATGAATCATTACAATTCATAGTATTTCAACCGTAGCTGACTCATCCAAATCCTTAAGGGATAAGGCTGAAATTATACTATCTCTGCAGGAATGTTCCTTGGATTAGAAAGGGATCCTTGAACAATTGTGGATTCCTAATGTGTATTTAAATTAACTTAGGGACCAAAGTAAAAAAGGACTTAACCATAAATAGAAACTATAGTTACTTAATAGAATTAATGGCTACGTACAACAACGTGATATTGGGTGTATTTATACACTCTAGTGTTGCTATTCCAGCTTATTTAGCCTTGTTTTGATGATAATTCGTGTACTTTATGTGTGATGATAATATAAACAAGCATATAAGTGTTCAAGGATGTAATTACAATGGTTAAAAGTGTATTCAAAAAAGTTTGTACTTAACTGAGTCATGTAGAGTTCAATCGAGAAAATTAGTGTTACTAGCTTGAGCTAGGTGTTTGTCTAGTCTATTTTGTTGGATTCTATTATGTTTAATGAGTTACCAATGTTTTTATTGTGTATTTATATGTGTAAAAATTTATTTGTAGTGTCTAAAGTTCAATTGGATTAAGTAACAGTTGGAATAAATAGTAAAGATCAATGTGAACTAGCCTAGTCTTAGCTCGTGTTTTTAGTCCATCGTTGTGAACATTGTGTTGTTGTGAGCTCTGATCTTTGGTGATTGATCATGTAGGATGCTTGGTGAGTTGATTATGGTGATATATTGATGAAACACAATCTGGAAATCAAAGGAAAATAACACCACAAGACAATGGGTGGAAGAGGAAACTCAAACACGTAGATAAGAATTTGGATGCAACTTCCAGTGAGCCAACGCGAAATGGACGCGACACATTGCTCTACAAAAATGATAACCAAAAACTCGCATTGCATTTTCCATGAAATACCCAACGTGACGTGTTGTGTTCTACATGAAATAAGCAACGCGCCACACCACATATTCCACATACGACCATTTTGCAAAGTTCTTGTCCTACACGGCTTAGGCTTTCTACTTCACCTATATATACAACCTTGTACACGTTATTAATTATCTTGGACATCTTGTACAATTGAGAGGGATACTACAACTTTGTTTGTAGTTTTTTCATTCTTTAATTTAGCTTCTTTATGTTTTTGATCATGCATACAATTAATTGGATGATGATTATAACTATGAGTGGCTAAAACTTTTTTTCGGGGTTAAAGACAAGAACATGAGGACTATTATTTTGAATTGATTTCGTTTAATTCTCTTATCATATTTGATTGCTTGTTTATTCTTGTTTTAACTATTTTGAGGATTGATCACCCTTAAAATACATATATTGTCAATCTTGTGATCTCGAGAGAGAGAATAGGGAGATAGAACGTGGGGATGAACAAAGTAGGGTTTTATTCTTTTATTAACTAAGGAATTCGAATTAGCTTCTAGAAAAGAGATGTACCGAGAAGCCTTACTTGATTCACACGTAGGATGATAGCTTAAAGAACATAATTGGATTATTACATCCCCACTCAACGATGTAGTTGTAATGTCCAAATTAGGTAAACGGTTAGAGGTCGGGAGACCATGATCATGCGATTAACCCTACAAATCAACAACCAAGATAAGTGAGTTAACGAATAAAGTTCAATGACATAGTATGCTTAGTCGAAGTGCTTTAACCCTAGACTTTACTCTATTGATTGTCTCAAGTCTTTTATTTAATGCATTGCTTACTTTAGTTTACAAATATTCAAAAGTCTTGTATGGTTACGCTTGCACTAGATTGATTTAAATTGTGAACTAAAATAAAATATTTGTTGGAACAAGTCTCTGTGAGATTGATATTCGGCTTTCTTGAAGGCCACGGTATTACTTGGTAGACCACGTACACTTGCGTTTGCGCTTGGGCGCTGCCACAACGCAAACTAAGGGTACTACTCTCTTCAACTATTGTTTTCCTGTCCTTCAGCTGGTGAAAGCTTCATCTGCATCATAATTGGGTCAAGGTCGGGTCGCCGGAGACTGAGTTATTGTCGGTGAGTTGTTGTCGTCGTCGTTGAGTTGCCGTCGTCGCTGGTAAGGTGCTGAGTTATTATCGAAGAGAGATCGGGTCGGTGAGGGTATTTTGATTGTGAGCTAAGGTTAGGGTAATTACAAAGGAAATGGGGTATTTTGATGGGTTAGGTCGGGTCAATGATCTCGTATTACAAAATTATTAACAAAATCAATTATAAGTTCCAATATCTTCTTGTCATTTCTCCCACAACCTCCCCCCTTTTTTATTCTTAAAAAAAAAAGACGAGGAACCCTGAACTGAAATTGATTTATTTTTTTAAAAAGTTGCTATCGAGAAATGATCACTTGCGGTCGACTTTTATTAAAAAATTTAATAGTTAATAAATCTTATAATATTTATAATAACGTCCAAATAATTTAATGCAATATATATCCAAATCAGATAATTAGTTATTTTATCATCATATTAACACGAGTAGTATATTTCCTCAATCGTATAATAGTATCAATGCATTTCGTAAATTAGAATGAATTTTTGGTTAATTAGATTTTAAATCTGATATTATATATACCCCGTAATATAGTGTGTTAATCAGATAAATTATCGATTAATTAGCTTACGTTATGACAACTTCAACAATATACCCTTGTCTGCATTGACACAAGTAGTATATATATTTCCTCAATAGTATGATATCAATGTATTGTTCAAAATATTTTGATATATAGATTCAGTTATCTAACTTTTGATTACTGCATACGTCACTACACGGGATATACGAATATATACATATATTCGATTGACTATCAGCTTCCAAATACGTACTATATACACCATATACACGATTTTCTTACCCACATATACTCAAATGAATTATCGGTTAGTTTATCTTATGTTATTATATCTTTCACAGAATACAATTACCTTGATCGATCGATCGCATGATATCAACATATTCAATATATAACTGGATACATTTAGTTAACTTTAATTTTGACTATGTACTAGTACATCACTACACAGGACATATACATACATATATACAAATGTAAGCTTTGAACTACGTACTACGTGCATCACTACATAATGTATACTATATATACCTATGCATACACGCACACTCATACTCTATCGACTATCAGGTTCAAAATACATACTATATACATCACATACAGGAGTATATTACCTCGTAGTATAATGTGACGTATCTTATAATATATTTTGATGAGTTATCGATTAATTTGATTAGTTTACATTAATATAACTTCAATGTACAGTATATTATTACTTCGATAGTTTCAAATCAAGGTATTCATTATGTTTAAATAGATTTTGTTAGTTTTTTACTACATCATTCATCGATCACTACATGATACATACATACATACATACATACATACATACATACATACATACATACATACATACATATATATATATATATATATATATATATATATATATATAAACTCTTGAATTCGTATTATATACATCACATCCACAAGTATATTACTTCATAATACAATGCATTCATTATATTCTATTGAGTTATCGGTTATATATGAACGTTACATTATTATAACTCCAATAGCATAGTATTATTACCTCAACTGTATGATATAGACATATTCATTATACAAAGATTATGTTTAATATAATTTAACGTATTTACAACAAAAAATATATTTATTTTATATATTGAAACATAAATATAAGATAAAGATTATGTTTAATATAATTTATTTATTTTATTTAATATATTTCTTAGTTTATTTTATAGTATAATTTTTTTACAAAGTGTAAGTTTAATTGATTTTATTATTATTATTTTTATTATTATATAGGTTATCGTCTACGTATGGTCGGTGTAATTAATATATATATATATATATATATATATATATTAAATATATATTTAATTTTATATATAATAATTAAAATATATTTTTTTAATTATGGTCAGTGTAGTTTAATTTGTAAAGAAAAGAGACCACAAGTGGTCTCATCTTTTTTTCAAAAAAATTGAACCATAAAGCGACCACAAATGGTCGATTTTTTAAATAATTTTATTTATTAATTTTTTAAATCCAAAAGAGACCACAAGTGATCGCTTTTTAAATATTATTTTTAATTTAATTTTTTAAATAAAAGCGACCACAAGTGCTCGATTTTTGCAAATAATTTTATTTATCATTTTTTAAAATTAAAAAACAACCACATGTAGTCGCTTTTTCTAAAATATTTTTAATTTATTTTTTAAATAAAAGCGACCACTTGTGGTCACTTTGTAAAAAAAAAAAAATTAATTTAATTTTTTAAATAAAAGCGACCACAAGTGGTCGGTTTTTGTGAATAGTTTTCTTTTTTATTTGTTTAATCAAAAAGCTACCATTTTGCAAAAATATTTTTAATTTTTTTTTAAGAAAAACGACCACTTGTGATCTCTTTTCCAAAATATTTTCTTTTTATTCTTTTAATCCAAAACCAACCATTTGTGGTCATTTTTTTGTAATTTTTTTTTAATTTTTTTAATCAAAAACTAATCAAAGGTGTTCGATTTTTGTATAATATTTTAATTTTATTTTTATTTAAAAGCAACCACTTGTGGTCGCTTTTACAAAAATATTGTATTAATTTTTTTTAATAAAAAATAGACCACTTGTGGTCGCAATTACAACAACAACAACAAACCCAGTATATTCCCATATAGTGGGGTTTGGTGAGGGTAAGATGTACGCAAATCATACACTTTTGGTCGCAATTAATTGTCAAAAATCATAATAATTAATATAAAAAAATTTCAAATGATTATTTGTTAATTTTAAAATATAAAAGAGACCACATGTAGTCGCTTTTTATTCTAATACTTAAAAAAAAAATTAAAAAGTGACCACAAGCTGTGCTAGCTTTTTTATGGTCGCAAAAACTATTTTTTCTACCTGTTTTTTCTACTAGTGTGCATGCTTTCTTGATTTATTACGACTTAATTATAAGTATATACCTGGAAGATCTCATGGCTCGAATTTGTTAAAATCAACATCTCCAATAGCCCTAGCAGTAAAATTAGTAGAATCATGTTTACAAGGTATATAGAAGTGATAATCAAAGAATTTGGAGGGTAATTTTATTATTTTATGGCTTTATTCTAAGGTAAATCATGTAGGGATTGTTTATACCACCCAAAGAATGATAATATATCCCGGTATTATTTTATTAATCTCGGGGTAAGTCATCCCGAGCTTAGTAACCGAACAAGGCACCAAAAATTTATTTCGGGACTATTATTTTATTTCAAAACTGTTTATTTTAATACCTTACACCAAACGACCCCAGATGCATGCTCAAAAGGTAACTTCTGTATGTTATATATAACTAATTCAACATGTATTTTTTTCTCAAACCGTGTGTATGTCATGTACTTGCACGGGCCCAATATCTATTTTAAATTAATATTATAATAATAATTATATTAATAATCATGATTTATTATTCAAAATATAATTATATTTTAAAAATTTACTTCACAATTAAAATTAAACTCTACAAATGTATAAATTAATAAAGAGTGTGAAAAAATAAAATTTGATGGGCCTATATTACTATTTTTTAGATAACACGGGCTCAGTATATGTTATTTTTTTATCTCAATTTATGTGACACAAATAAAATTTAGATAATCAATCACACTTTTAATATGTTTTTACATATTTTAAGTTATTAACTATTGTAATTTATAATTATTTTTTTTTAGTTTTAAATAATATATGTTACACTCTTTTTTCAAACTTTTATAGCATTGATAGTCAATTATATTTTTAAAATAATTTAAGTTTGTAATTATTGTGATTTATAATATTTTTATTTTATTCCAATTTAAGTGGCATTGATATAATTTCAAGAGTCAATCAAATATTTTATATCTTTTAAATTTTTAAAGTTGTTAATTATTGTGATTTATAATAGTTTGTACGTATTTTTTTTTGAAATATATAACAGATTAATTTTTTTTTTAGATATTTTAAGCTATTAATTATTGTAATTTATAATACTTTTTTGTAATTTTTAAATAATATATGTTACTCTCCCCGTTCAAAATTTTGTGGCAACGATAGTCAATTACATTTTTTAAATAATCTAAGATTTTAATTATTGTGATTTATAAAACTTTTCATTATATTTCATAAGTGACATAATGCTTAGACTATAATAATCAATTAGAGGGGATATAGTAAAATCACGATTGAAGCAACAAATCAAATGTCTTAAATGACTCACAATAACTAATTAGAAGTGATATCATAAATTACTATAAAAAATACTTGTGAAAAAAATTAAGTGTGACCCCATATAAGACGCGAAGTTAATTTATATCATTAAGAGTTGACTTATCATTTTATATCTATTTTATCTTTTTTTATTAAATATATATTTTTTAATATTTTGATGACTTATAATAATTAATTAGGTTAATATTTAATAAAATTAGATTAAAGCAGCTAACGTAGACATGCCATAAATATCTATTTTAATTTTTTATTAAATATTATTATTTTTTAATATGTAAATAACTTATAATAATTAATTAGAAATAATATATTAAAATTACGGAGTAAGCAACTGAAGCAGACATGTCGATGGAGAGCTGCTTCAGCCGCCCAACTCTCTCTTATATAACAAGAGAATATATTAAAATTATACTCCTTCTGAATCATTTTGTGTCATGATTGACCGGGTACGAAATTTAAGAAATAAGAAAAGATATCATTTTATCAAATTACTTTTTATTAAAAAAATACTGCTATTATCTTTAATTAAATGAGATCAATAAAAATAAAATGAAATTGTATTTATCTTTAAATAATTATCAAATAAAAAAAAATCTTTTTAAACAGATAAAAAAGAAAATGATTATAAAAATGGGACGGAGGGAGTATTGTGCTACCCTCATTTTGTATTTATGGGCATAAGCAGCTTATTCTCCCTGTCAATGGATCATGACGACTCATAGAGAAGTTCATCGTATACATATCGTAACTAATACTACAGTAACTAAATATTTATTTAAGGAATATATACACGAAACAGCTTAAAAATAACATCTTTTGTGGCTAAAGTAATAAAACCAAATGAGAAAGAAGAAAAACAAGACAGGCACTAAAGCATCTATTATGTAAGGGCTTGAAGAAGGATCGCAGCGGAAGAATTTGTTACACATAATTTTATCTTGTATTTAAAAAAAAAAAAAAAAAAAAAAAAACTTATTCTCATGACTTGAGTGTTTTCTCCTAATCACATGACATGACATGAACTTTACCAATTAATTAAGAATTCCCTTTAAGCAAAGACAAATGAAAGAAAGATAATAATGCGTTGGGTTCTAAAACAGAGCGAATCCAGGCCAATCAGCATCATTCACTGGTCGTCGAGGCGACGACTCGTGTGAGGAAAATGAATCATGAAAAGGAGAAACAGACTTTCGGGTCGACCCAGACCATCGAGAAACTGTCTCTAGATCCGACATGTAATCGGGTTCAGGTTCGGGTCCAGTACTCTTCTTGCTCTTCTTCTTCTTCTCCGTTGCTCCCCTCAGCAACGGAGACGGGAAGCACCCCTCTGACGAAACTCCCATAACCGGTCTGGTCAGCAACTTCTGCACGTACCTATCAGAACGTGCACGTGGAACTGACCTGAAGGATCGGGTCCGGGGCTCCACATTTGGTGATTGGAAATTGAAACTAGCTGCTGGTGGAGGTCTCAGCTTACGTTGTGTTTCTGGAATTGGACGGCTTTGATTCTTCTCCGTTACTTCTTGAGGCTCGACTACTTTGGATAATGGTGATATTGGTTGGTGTGAATGTTGGAGCTTGGGAACTCCCGGTCGGATTTCCCATTTAAATGGAATAGCTCCAGCCTTCTTAAATGATTCATCTGCTTCAATTTCCATTACTTAGATAACTAAGTGAAACTTATTGTATTTTTCCTCCTAATACCATTGTCTGTCTATTATATAGTGAATGAAGAAAAATACTGATTTCATGATTAATGGCGTGAGGAGTGGGGGCTTGGTGGACCCTTATTTTGAGATTTTGCATGTCACGCATAGAAAATTGACACACTAAGGATGGTTTGGTAAGTGTATAAGAACAATGTAGAATATAGTGTATTAGTAATATTTACTTTAGTAATGTTTATATTAATTTTGTTTGTATTAGTTATGCATGTATTATTTCTTATACATTGTTTAGTTTGACGTATAAGAAAGACAAAATGGCCTTCTGGACGTCTGTATTATGTCGGTTTTGTAAGTTGGACACTTCTACTTATATGTTTGTAATCTGGACCCTGAAACCATTAAAAAGCAACATTTTAAACCCTTTTTTGGTGAGTGTAACACACTCTCCCCCATGTCAGCTGTCACGTCAGATACGTCTGCCACGTCATCTTAAAAAATAAAAAAACAATTTTAAAAAAATATAACATTAAATTCTAAGTCATTTTTAAAATGCTTCATAACAAATTAAATATTAAAATTAATTTAATTAAATAAGAAAAATTTATAAATTGTAGAAAAATTTGAATAATCATGTTTTTATTTTTGCTCACAAATTAAACATCAAATCCATTACAAATGATTAAAATTCTTCTCCAACTAATTTAAACTTTTAACTATAAATTCATATATACAAACATAAAAAAAATTTGATTTTTATATTTGAATATTTTTAACAAATTCATAAAAAGTTTAATTTTTTTCAAACGAAATTCACTAATTTTTTCAATATTCACTATTACTCACTTTCAATTTAAATTTAAATTTTAATCCCTAAAAAGATAAAAAGATTTCAAATTTTAATTTTAATTAAAAAAACAAATGAATTGAGAGAAAAAATTAAAATAAAAAATAAACGGCGG
>NC_061114.1:99017978-99095287 GCF_002878395.1 Capsicum annuum | reverse complement strand
TGTGGGGGTAGGGACAGGCTGGGGTAGGGGTGGGGAAGGGCTGGACGAGTGTTGGGATGGGGTTAGGGGTTGCAAGGGGTTGGGGTGGGGTGGGACGGGATTGGGTGAGGTGTGGGGGTGGGGACGGGCTGGGGTGGGGTGGGGAGGGAAAAAATATTTTTTAAAAATATTTTAAAATTAATTTTTTAATTTTTAAAAATATTTTTAATTATTTTTAAAATTTTAAAAAAATTAAATTAAAAAAGATGGAAGAAAAAAATGATTCTTTTTCAATTTTTTTTTAAAAAATTTAAATTATTTTTAAATTTTAAAAATATTTTAAAATTATTTTAAAATTTTTAAATTTTTTAAAAAAATTTTAAAAATATTTTTAAATTATTTTAAATTTTTAAAAATATTTTTAAATTATTTTTAAATTTTTAAAAATATTTTTAAATTTAAAAAAATGGAGGAGAAAAAAGGACCCTTTTTTTAAAGGAAAAAAAATTAATATTATTTTTATTTTATTATTATTATTTTAATGTAAAATTGGTCAAAAAAATAACCCTCACTCGCACCCCCAGGCGAGTGGTTGCACTCTCTTTGTCCTAGTCACCATTTCAATGCCACATAGGCAAGGTCAACGGTCAAAGGGTGCGAAATATTGCTTTTTGATGGGTTCAAGGGTCCAGATGACAAACATGTAAGTAGAATTGTCCAACTTACAAAAACGACATAGTACAGGGGTCCAGAAAATCATTTTGCCTTTAAGAAATAATATATCTTACATAATTTCTATAAAAGAAGTGTTTGTTTATAAAAATACCCTTCTTTGACTTTGTACATTTTTTTTACAATAAAGTTCTTTTGTCATTTCAAACATAATTGGTGTTGTTGAATTAGTATATAAAAATTTAGGATTAATTGCAAAACCTTCGTCTTTGCGCATAAAATGCTACGCCGACGGATTAATATAGTCGAAACAAAACTAAAATACAAGATGTAAAATTAAGGAATAGTCTCAATAATTTTTTTAAAATCTTTTTAACGACCCTCGAACCAAAGCAAAAATATGTTGCGATTATTTAAATCAACTATTCATTATTGTAAATTAAAATGGCGGGGAAAAGAAATTGTGAAATATTTTGAGAAGATTCGTTGTTTAAAATTAAAACGGCAGGAAAATAAATTGTGAAATATTTTGAGAGGAAAATTGAGGGGTATTAAGGTTATTTAATAAGTTAATGCATGTGTTAAAATTTTTTGTATTACTAATACATAGAAAATGAAGTGTATTACTAATACACACTTTAATACACAATAGAGTGTATAACTAATGCTTGCATTGGTTATACATAGGCAAAAAGACGTACCAAACAAGGTACTAGTAGTACACATTAACTAATGCATGTATTATATTTTCCAATACACTCTACCAAACAACCCCTAAGGGCTAGTTTGGTACAAGGAAAGGAAAAAGTATGACTAATGTTGAAATTAATTTTAGAATGAATTTATTTTAATTTCACTACAAAAAAATAGCATTTAGCGATGAAATTTAACGATAGATCAATTTCCATCGTAGTCTAGCGACGGATTAATGATGAAAACATCAATTTTGTCGCAAGCATAGCAAGTCAAATTTTAATTTATGATATAGCAACGGATTAACGATGAATTTTTTTCTTCGTCGCTATATTTGGGGGCAAAAATTTGGCGCCTTAATTTTGCAACCAATTTTGTGTAATCGGTTTAATTAATTTGTAGCAACGGATTTAAGTGTTAGTATTCTTTGTCATATTTTTTTATAAATTTTATTTATTATTAGTGACGGAATTTTTCGTCTCAATTTTTTATAAATTAAAGAATACTTATAACATATACATATTTTTGGAAAAATAGATTAGGGCTCATTTTGTTCACTCGTTTTCTCTCACTAAGCCGTCTCTCACTCTCTAGCTTTCTCTCTCTATAATTTCTTTGGCCAGACGAAATCAGATAAAGATTTAATTTGTATTTTCTTTCTATCTATACTTTCTACTCTATAATTTGAATTTAGCTTGGTTCCAGTTTGGGTCTATTTGGTTCCAGACGGGAAATTATCAAATACTTCACCTTTTTATCTTATTTTTTTAAATGTCGGCCTACATTTGATCTTTGATGTGTTAATTGAACTGGTGAATTTGTTATTCGTTAGCTAAATGCGAATTTTTTTGGTAACTTGAGTTTTTTTTTATGTAATTTTAGTAGATCTGTGATTTTTGTGGATGTAATTCGTTTCTACATAGTTTACCCCTTCTACATTTGCGATCTATTTATTTTTTCGGATCTGTGGATCAAATCTAGGGTGCATGCAAGCATTTGGTACTAAATTTTTGATAGAAAGTTTGATTTTTTTCTTTTCTGATTAATATCGCAGAAACTAAAGTGTTGGGAAAGTGAAGGATAGGTGAAAAAGCACGAAAAAGGTATGTTTTGGAGCTGAGTAGAATTTCAAAGTTCAATGATTTGGCCTATCAGGTAAAATATTCTCGATAATTAGTATGGTGATTCTGGTAAGGGATTTAGCTATGTTAAAGTAGTATTGCTAATTCTTCTTTAAGTTTGGTTTTGTGGATGATCTCATGATCAGTTTTGCAACGATGACTATTATATTGTAGATCATTTTACTTTGAAGTTTTGTTTAATTTCTGTGTTGTCAATTTTTCTCTGTATTGTATTTTTATAACTTGAGCATGTTGTTGATATCTTGTACCTGGAAAGGATCAATTGTTCAGTGAATTAAAATAGGCCTTTCAAGTATATCAACTATGAACTTTGTTCTTGAATTAAAGTTTGATTAAGTGACAGTTTATGCTTCTGGCATTTTTGTCAGTTTACTGTTGGAATATACAATGGAATAGGTGAATGTTATTGTACAAGTTATGTAGCATTTGATATTCATTCGCATTATCAAAAAAGTAAAGAATTTTCACGTGTTTAGCCTATGAAAAAGAACTATGCAGGTATTATATAATCGCAAGAAATATGACATCGTCATGGATCATTAGAAAAAACCATGTAGGGGAGCACCATTGTGTATACAACTTCTGAAATTTTAAATGATTCAGTGAATACTACTGTTGTTGCTTTGTTTTGGTTTCTGTAAAGCTCTGGATATTGAAATTTGTTGTTGCATTTTGTATGAACAAAGTTCAGTTCCTAGAAATTTCAATTGTTATTCTCCATCTGACTATTTTTTTGATAATTTATTTTATCCACTTGCTTTTTTCCGCAGTTTTTTGATAATTTGATTGTCTAAAGAGTGTGTTTAATTGTATTTCCTCCGTTGAAAACAGAATGACCTACTTTGACTTGGTACGGAGTTTAAGAAAATAAAGAAGACTTTTGAATCTTGTGGTCTTAAATTAAAGATATGTCAAATGTACCAAAATGCCCTTCAATCTTGTGGTCTTAAACATGCCATGTGGAAAGTTAAAATTAAAAAGTTGCTAAAAAAGAAAAGGGGTCATTCTTTTTTAAACAGACTAAAAAGGAAAGTAAGTCATTCTTTTTTAAACGAAGAGAGTACTTTATTTTAGTAGCTAATTATCTTTTTATTGATTTATTTTCTCAAATCACAATTGTAACTCATTTCTTTCTTACATTGATGTTGGTTGATGACTTTTACTATGTTCTGAACTATTGATTGAAGAGCACGGTGCTAGCACTGATTATCCTATTTTTTTATTTCAACATTAATAGAAACATGAATAATCTAGAGTGTGGTTGGATGTATGAAAGGTTAGATGACTGAGGGACTTTATACTCTAGTTTTGTAATCGGTGTAAATGAATTTATTCAATTTGCATATTCTCAACAAAATCGCATGAATGGTGACAAAGTTAGATGTCCATGTGCAAAATGTCAGAATTATAAATTCGTAGATGTTGAAACTGTTAAATGTCATCTTTATCAATTTAAATTTGTTGAGAACTATTTTATTTGGAACCATCAAGGGAAAAGAGATGTTATAAGTGGAACTTTTTATGATAATGACTTGCATGGTGGTGGCTAATCTGTATTTGGAGAGAATCCATACTGATAAATGATTTTGGATGCAGCTGGTTCCAACTTTTCTCAAGGTTTAAGTTGGCACTCTTATAGCAATATTGAACCGGGGCCATCTCATCCTTTTGAACATTCAATGGAGGAAGATCTTAATCCCATGTCAATTTTTTTTAGATTTGCTAGATGCTACTGATGTAGAATTATATTCTGATTCACCCCTCTCTCAACTTGCAGTTGTCTCTCGAATGTTAAATATTAAAATGGAGAATAATATATAGCAGAGAGGCTATAACTAGATGATTTAATTGCTTAAAGAAGCTTTACCTAAAGATAACATAGTGCTTGATAGCTATTATCAGACGAAGAAGCTAGTGCGTAGCTTGGGTTTGCCAGTTGGAAAGATTGATTGTTGTGAATCAGGATGTATGTTATATTAGGGTAATGATGATGAATATCTTACATATTGTAAATTTTGTAGCAAATCAAGGTATAAGAGTTTTGTTGGCTATCGTAAGAGGAAATTAGTCCCTTACAAGAAAATGTATTATTTTCTTTTGATTTCGAGATTACAAAGATTATATGCATCCCATGCTACAGCTGCAGACATGAGATGGCATCATGAGCATAAAAAAGAGAATGGTGTGATGTATCATCCATCAGATTCTGAGGCTTGGAAGCACTTTAATGAAACTCATTCCGTTTTTTCCGTTGAACCAAGAAATGTCAGGTTGGGGTTATGTAAGGATAGTTTTCAACCATTCAGTCAGTCTGGTAAAAAATATTCTTCGTGGCCAGTGATTGTCACTTCATACAATTTACCTCCAGGAATGTGCATGAAAGAGGCTTATATGTTCTTAACAATCATTATTCCAGGTCCGAGCAATCCCAAAAATAAAATTGATCTTTATTTGCAACCTCTAATAAATGAATTAACCTTATTGTGGGAGGCAGGTGTGGAAGCATTTGACATCTCAAAAAGGCAAAACTTTTAACTAAGGGCAGCTTTGATGTGGATAATTAGTAACTTTCCAGCCTATTCTATGTTATTGGGATGGAGTACTGCGGGTAAATTAGCATGTCCTTATTGTATGGAGGAAATGCAATCCTTTAGATTACATCATGAAAGAAAACAATCCTGGTTTGATTACAACAGAATGTTCCTTGACCAACATCACCCATTTAGGAGAGATCAAAAGAACTTTCTTAAAGGCCAGACTGTCAAAAGACCCTACCAATATATAAAACAAGAGAGGAAATTTCGGATCAAATTTGTAATTTGGGGATAAGAAATGTAACAGAGCTAGATGCATAATAAGTCAATAAAATAATATATAATACATGTGGGTTATTGTTAATTATGTGTGAATCTGAGAAACTAATCTTGTTATTGTCCTTTGATTTCATTTGAATGATATGGCTGGTACTTTTTGCTAAACTTGTCATAGCTGCTGCTATGATTGTGTCTTTGTTGTTGTCCACTGATTTTATTTGAATGATATGGCTGGTACTTTGTGTGAATTCTTGTCTTTATAAGCTACACTTTTTGTATGACATTGAAAAATGTAGGACAAATTAGTGTAGCTTCTTGATTGTGATGAGGATAGCATTAATATCTGAGCAACTAATCTTATTGTT
Source organism: Capsicum annuum (assembly GCF_002878395.1). Lineage (NCBI taxonomy): Eukaryota > Viridiplantae > Streptophyta > Magnoliopsida > Solanales > Solanaceae > Capsicum > Capsicum annuum. Next base: position 99,089,623 of record NC_061114.1, on the reverse strand, counting down.
GTCCACTAATTTTATTTGATACTTTTTGCTAGACTTGTCATGGCTGCTATTATGGTTGTGTCTAAGTTGTTGTCCACTGATTTCATTTAAATGATACGCCTGGTATTTTATGTGAATTATTGCCTTTATGGGATGCACTTTTTTATGACATTAAAAAATGTAGGACAAGTTAGTTTAGCTTCTTGGTTGTGATGAGGATAATATTAATATCTGGGCAACTAATCTTGTTGTCCACTGATTTCATTTGAATGTATGTAAGTGGATCTTGATTGATTTTTGTTGAAATGGTTGATTTAGGGTTGTTGTAATTTATGATTTGCTTTATGAGTTTTGTGACTTTCTGCATTTCTTACACATTTCAAAGTTCACAACTTTGAGGGAGAAAAAAGAAGCAATCTTGATATTTATTATTATGTTCTTGAATTTGTGTTTGATGGTTGGTATATGATTATGTAGATAAAAAGTGTTTGGTTATACTAAAACAGATTCATTTTTGGGGAAGAAATTAGTGTTGTGTTATTATAAGTTATTTTCCTATGATTCTCAGTACTTGACAAGGTCTGAATGAAGTTATTTTTTTATTTTTCTGTTTCTAGGATGTCTGTCGTAGTATGTTATTTATTGTGTCTCGATTATCGCGCACTATTTGGTTGTTGTTTGGGTTGCTGCTATGCCCTTTTAGCTACTGCTAGCTATGTTTGGGCTGCTATCTATGTTTGAATATGCTACTGTTGTTGCTGCATTATTTGAATATGAGTTCCATTTTGGATGATTTCTTAGAGTTTGAGAGTTGGCTAGTACGTATGCTACTGCTGTTGCTGTTTATGTGTTTCATAAGTTTGAGAGTTGGTTAGTATGTATGCTACTACTGCGACTGTTCATGTGTTCTGACTTTGAGAGTGGTTAGTATGTATGCTACTGCTGCTGCTGTTTATGTGTTTCATAATATGTGTTTCATTTTATGGCCTTGTTTATGATTAGTATGCTACTGCTGCTGCTAGCTATGTAAATGTTTGTCATTGTCTTTGAATTAATGCCATTGTCTCATAATCATAAGAGGTTTAAATATGATTTCTTTTTTGTGTTTTGGGTTGTAATGATGTTTCAAGATAGATATTAAGGCTCCATTTATTTTTGTAAGATTCAGACGTCTGAATCTGAATGCACATCTGAATGATTAAGATGTTGTCTCTAGATCTGAAAACTGAATGATTAAGACTGTTTGTTTTTCAACATCTAAATGTGTTAAAAAAAATTTGTATACATAATAAAATAAAAAATAAAATTCAAATAAAAAATTAAATATATATTAAAAAAGTATGTAATTTAATACAATAAAATTATTAGTATTTGATTGAGAAAAATTATTAATGTTTGTTAGTGATAGTGGAGATGGATTATTAATGTTTGTTAGTGATAGTGGAGATGGCTTATAATGGTGATTGTGGTGACAATGATTGATGTTAGTGATTAATATTGTTGGTGGTGATAATTGTGATGGTTGGTATTGCAGTGACTGTTATGATTGTGGTGATTGATGGAGGTGGTGGTTGTTGTGATGTGACGTTGCTTGATGTTAGTAGTTTAAGGTGTTGATTGTGTTGGATGAAACATGAATGCATGATGATTGATGATGTGTTGGTGCTAGTTGGAGATTTTATTTGTTATGATGTGGAGATGGTTGTTAGTAGAGATAAATTATAGCGATGGTACTGGTTGAAGTAGTGGTAGAGATGGCATTACTAGTGACAATGGTGGTGGTGGCCAAAGAATGTGTAGAGGTTGTGATCTATTAGTGGTAGTTAGTGGTGGTTCTAGTTGTAATAGATCAGTTGGTTGGTAGTACCGATTGGCTGCTAGTGGTTGTTAATTGTGGTGTTGTTGACGGCAATGGTGGTGGTGAATATAAGTAAAATAAAAGAGGTAGTAAGTGTGGTAGCGGTTGACAATTGTGATTGGTAGCGATATTTTTTATCGATGGTGGTTGTGATGGTAGAGGTGGTTGGTGGTGGTGGGTGTTGGTTGACAATAGTGACGGTGGCAGAGGTGGTTAGTGGTGGTAACTGTTGATTATGAATAGAGTGGTGAATATTATCCAACACCAGAATATCCCTTTAGACCTATTAAGACTTGGTTCTAGATCTAAATGATTAAGACCTATTCTGACCTATTAAGAGTTAAAACCTTAATAAAAAATAAATGCACTTAATGATCTGAAGTCTGAACAATTCAGATTCAGAGTCTGAACAATTCAGATTTAGACCTCCATTAAGTGCAAGCAAATGGGGCCTAAGTGGGTTATGGATTTCGAAGATAGAATGAAAACAAATGGGGTTTTCAGGTGCATAGGAAACAGAAGAAATAGCTATGCACGTTGAGTTTCCTACAAGCAGTTGGGCTAATTTTTTTTTTTTGTTTTGATGCTATATATGTGTCTTGCAAGTTTCTCTTTCAATTTTCTCTTTGTTTTGTTGCTATGTCAAGAAGTTTGGTGATATTTTCTTACTTAGAATGGGGCAAATAAACTTGGTAGTTGTTTCATGAATGGGGTAAAGAAACTTGGTATGTATATATTCTGTTGGTTTGATGCTATGTATGTTGGTCTAATTCTAAACTTGAAATTCTGTATAGGCTCTTAAAATAGATCAAAATCCAACTCCAAGTGAGTTACATTTGCACGTCCATACACATAATCATGATGGAAAATCTTTTATTGGTGAGCGTTCCCAACTTCTACATGTAAGTCCATAATTTAAATCTAATGATATGACACTCTTCTCTTATTTTTCTTTTGTTTTGACATGAACTTGAGTCTATATTAATAACTTCGCTTGTTACAGGAAAAGTATGAAGAAATTGTACGAAAAAAATTACAATGTGAATCTGAAATTGATCAATTAAAAACATATTATAAAGCTGCAGGAGGAGGAAAAAAGAAAAGATTATTTCGTCTTAGGCCTGAAACTGACAGTTACTATGGAAAAAAACATTGTGCCTGTGATGCCTCCTCATCATCAGTACCACCTTCGATTTCTTTACCGACAACAAATTTGGAGGAGTTTGTGAAGCAATTGATTTCGACACTTACTACTCATTTTCTTCCGGTAGTTATTGAGTGTGTTGGTGGTATTAGGGTACAAGATTGGGCATGCTTGATCCTCCTCCTACTAATGATGATGATGATGACGACGTTGATTCCTAACTTCATAGTATTTGTAGTCCTTGATCGTTTAATTAATTTTTGATAGACTATTTTGTGTGGAAGTACAAAACTTATGTACGTAGTAACAAATACTAATTTTGATAGATGTTGGTTTGACATTAGTTTGTGTTTGACAAAATATTTGAAATTGTGGATTTTTGGACACAATTATTGCGCATTTTGCTATCTATATGAATGTTGGTTATTTTAATTATTCTATAATTTACGTGTTTCAATTATTTTCCTACAAAATTATTAGCGACAAAAATTTAGCGATTAATAGTTGTCGTTGCTACTGAAAAACTTTAGGGACAAAAAATTTAGTTGCTAAAGACGGCAGGTATTATGACAAATAATTAGTGACTAACTTTTGTCGTTGCTACTGAAAAACTTTAATGATGGATAAATTTGGTCGCTACTCAGTCAACCAAACCATGTTGCAATGGACTAGAGACAAAATATTCAGTCGTAAATTTAACCACGACGAAAATAGATTTTGAGAATAGCAACGCTATAGCAACAGACTAATCTGTTGGCAACAACAATAATCGAAATTATTTGTAGGTAAGGGATCACAAATTTTACGATGAAAATCAATATTTCATCGCTATGAGGCTAGCAATGAGCAATATAGCGACAGAAGCAGATCGTCGCTATTTCTATTTAGCGATAAAATTTCATATGATAGCGACGAAATGTGTGTGTCGCTAAACACAGTTTTTCTTGTAGGGTTTTGCTTGGAACAAAATGCTAACTTATATAGGAATTAGTCATCCCAAAATTATAATGTTATTTTTATTCGATCTTGAGAGTGGCATAACTAATTTCGAAATAACTTATTTTCCAACCAAATGAAAGTAATGTTTATTACTCTCTTTATTTCGATTTATTTAGTTTGACGTGGACCATCGATATCACACTAACTAATGTTAGATGTTAATTTGAATATATAATCTGTAACTTTTTGTAAAAATAAAACTAGGTATTTAAAAATTATATTAGAAAAAGGTACTAGAAGTCATATTTCTTACATATATAGTTTGTTCTAAGAAGAATAACAATTTTTTCTTATTGAAAATAATTTAACTTTAAATTATTATTTTATCCTTAATAAAATGATTTATAGTAATCACACCAATGGTCAATGAATGCTTTATACCACAAATTTCAAATATCTTGACTTTTTTTTTTTGAAAAAAAGACATGATATAATTTTTTTTTAAAAAAATGGCAAAATAGCTCGATGGACCCTTGTACTTGGTCTGATTTGTAAAGTGGATACTCTTACTTATACATTTGTCATGTAAACCCATTAACTCATCAAAACAGAATATTTTGGATCCCTTTGACCGTTGATCAAGCTTATGTGGTACAAATCGACTGAGTAGGACAAAGTGCGTGATTACACGTGCGGGGGGTGCGAGTGAGGGTCAATTTTTGATCAATTTTATATTAAAAATTTAAAAAAAAAACCTCCCCCAGACCCCCCAAGGCTTCCATCATTAGAGGCCACCAGCAGTTCCCCCTCCCCCAAGCCATGGTCATTACTACACCTCCGCAGCTGTCGCCGCCGATGATAACGACGAACCCTTAAGAACCACCCATCATTCCTCTTTCACCACCATCTTCTATCTACATTTTTCACATCCCACACACTTTAGTCTTTAACCAACACACACACACAAATAATCTTTTTCAAAATCCCTCAACCAAAAAAATGGAAAAATCAATTTCCATTCATAAGCTCAATTCTCAAAATGACCAAATTTTTAAGAACTAGATTATCTTTCTTCGTTTTTAACTGAAAAAATTTAGGCACCAGTTGAACGATGATTTCGCTCTCTATTATTTTTGTTTGCGAAAATGGTGAACGTTCCTAAGACAAAACTGTCTTCCATAAAAAAGCAAATACCACAAAGAAGATTGTGTTAGGTTGCAATGCCAAGGCTGCAAAAATGTTTCACAGCACCCAATCAAGAGGTGCAAGTATTTTAAAATTGGTGGGGATAAGAAAGGAAAGGCAACCTCTCTTTTCTATGAAATCACCAAGAACTTCCTTTTTGTCTTCTCTTATGTTGCAATTTTAAACTTTGATTATTTTGGATGTTGGTTCTATTATATTACATTTTCTTCCCAAAAAAGAAAAAAACTATCCTCTCATATCTCCCAATTCGCTCTATATTCATTTCTTTTTTTTTTTTCAAAACCTTTTTATTCAATAATTACTTCTTCCTCTTTCACCATCAAAATCTCTACAACAAAAAATAAATAATAGTGTGTGTGAGAGAGAATTTTGTATGTTTATGGACTTGACAATGGTGTGTGTGTTTGGGGGTGGGTTGGGGATGAAAGAATGGTGTGTGTTTGTTCATATGAAGAAGAAGAAGAAACAGCAAAGGAAGAACTACCAATTTTGCCTTTTTTTTAATTCTAAATTTTTATTTTTTTATTTTTTTAATATTTAATTTCTTACGTGACATTTTTAAAAAGGACATGGAATTTAATGTAGCATTTAAAAAGACGTGAAAGATGACGTGAAAGTTGGTGTGATAGTTAGTGTGTTACACACACCGAAAAAGTATTTAAAATGTTGTTTTTTAATGGGTTCAAGAGCTCAGATGACAAACATTATAAGTAGGAGTATCCACTTTACAAACCGGATCAAGTACAAGGGTCCACCAAACTATTTTGGATCTATGGATATAAAATCTCCTATCGGGTATATTAATGCCACATAATAGTCATTTCCTATTCTTTCTCAATTTGGATCATTCTAGCCATGTATTTAAGATACAGTTTATATATCATATTGATACAGTCCATATACAATACTGATATAGTTTTCAACTTGGGTCCTTCGGCCATTTTCTAAAAACATTTTCAGTTTTTCTTTGCTACAAATTTTTTAACTGAAAACTATTCTGCTTATTTTAGTTGTTTAAAAATAATAATTAAATATAATTATATAAAAACGGTATTGTTATATAGAATATGTATCTATATAAAAGATATGTATAGAAATTGTATAGTTCTATTAAATATGTATATGTATAAAATATATATATATATATATACATACATAAAGTGTATAAAAATTATATAATTATTATATGAAATGTGTAAAAAAAAATACAACTATTGTATAAATTGTGTATCGAAACTATATGATTTTCGTATAGAATATTTATATAAATAAGATATGTATAAAAATTGTATAGAGGGAGTATAGAAATTATATAGAACAGGCTAGTAAATTGAAATGGTCAGAAAGTGAAATTTAAATTTTATAACCATTTTCGTGAAATTTATTTGATCTGAAACATCATTTCTGTTCTTTCCCTTTTTTTTCTTATATTTTATGTTGTCAAAGAATGTCACATACATTATATTGGAATAGGGCGAGTAATAAATTAACAATTTAAAATATTTAGAAAGATTTGACAAAATTATAATTAAAAAAAATAGTACTTATCTAATTGTCCAAATTTTCTGCTATAGAAGAAGTGTCACGGATATCAACATGGTTGCTACCCGCCATAAAATTCATTCTAAGGATATTTTTGTCATTTTATCCATATATTTATGAAGATATATTTCTTAGTTTTGAATAAGCTATATACAGTTGTTAATATATTGTTATGTGTCAGAATAATTGCTAGCCCGCTTTTGTGTCTAATCCAACAGATAATATTTTTGGCTTTTATTTTGCTTTTTGTTTTATTTTCATTTTTCACTTTCTCTTCCCTTGATCCTTCATTTCATTCTTTGTGATTTAAACTCTATTCATTTCAACATTTCTTTTTAATTTTGAATTACTCATTGATCTTCTCATTATCTCCGATTGTGCTGAGTATATCTCCATTCTCCATTTATTTTGATTTTGATAAGTGTTTATATTTTTTCCTTTTTCATGGAGTGTTTATCTTATTTGTACTCCTGTTGACTGGCAATAATGATATTTTGAGGTTGTTATGCATGTCTGCCGATAGATTAATTTTGAGTTTAATTTATATAGATGATAAATTTATTCCGTTTCAGTATTTTATGATCCTCATTCACAGGTAGTTCAATCTAATTGAAGCCTTTTCTGTTTTTTCCTTTTCAGGATCCAGTATTCTTGTGAGATTAATTTCTAGAGAATCTGCTTCTGAATTCAAGGTAAAGAAAAAAATAATTAAAATTATAATTTAAAATTTCAGGTATTCTATTTAACTTTTTTCCATCTGAATTCAATTATATTTTCAATAATATCATGAAACTCAGTAGGAAGTTGATAAAATTTCATTTCTACAAATAAAAATAATGGTTATTATTGCAAGTAGGGCAACTTCACGTGTCCAAATTGGATGAGCATTCTGCCGGAGATAATCATTTTGGGGCTCTTTTGTTGATTGTTGTTCTTCTGTGCACCTTAAACTTACTAGAGGTAGAACGTATTTTGTGGACTTAAAATATTGGTATATATTTTTATGAAAATAAATTGATTTTACTTTGTTGAGTGAACTGATTTCACTCTTCTTTTGCAAGAAAATTAAATTTGGAGATTTATATATTTATAGACCATGATAGTCTTGAAAATTTAATCATTTGTTCTCTATATATTCCTTTAGATTTTATGAATTTTGCTTTGAGATCTCTGCAAACTTTCTTTCTGAATGTATATATGTAGTTTAAAAGAGAATTAGACAGACTTCAAGACAAAAATATCTTTGAATTTTTTATTTAAGTTAGTTTAATCATGTTATCTCTGAATTATTTGACAAATCTTCCTCTTTGATATGCACTATTCTAAAATTGAAAGTTCAAATTTTTATAAATATAAAATTGAATACTTCTACCATATAGATATGTATAGGGGGTTAGGAAAAAAGAATAGACTGGAGTATGAATTGACTTACTATTCGATTTGAAGTGAATGACTATCTACATTAAAATGAGGATTCATTATTTTGTAATACTTATAAAGAGTTATACTATTGAGTAACCATTTGATTTTTTTCCTTAGTTGGTGTTTTCCAGTAATAGGTGAACATAAGTTGCTTGAAGTTGAGTGAAAATGATAAATTTGTGATTCTCTGTTGATTAAGTCGACCTGTTCTTATTATTTTTTTCTTTTTTACCGTTGAGATTGATTAAACATTTTGACAAATCTATTGCCCATGATGTGTCATATTCGTAAAGAAAATATCTGCTAGCTAAGAAGACTTCTTAAATGAGATATAGCTTAGTTATTTTGACTGTGTAAGAGAGATCAAACTTAATCTTATCATTTCAATGAACAAGTCAGAAATAATGACATTTTATAAGAAGCAATTGTTTGCTTAATTGAATTTTGTTGTTTCTCTGCTTCCCTTTGAAAAATTACATCTCTTTAAAATTTATTTGGATTGTTTGTGCTTGAAGCTGAGAAGTCAAGATCACTCACAAGTTGATGAAAGAGAAAAAGACAATGTAACTGATTCACATGTGTGTTAATCCAGTCGAAGAATCTGCTCCAGCTTTCAAGACGATTACTTTTGACAAATCTAGCTTCGTACTTGCCCCTGATTCTCTATTCGGTACATGTAAATTTATACCATAAACGATGTGTATGATTCTTTACTTGATGAGGATTGAATTATACATGATTAAAATTTGTTGTGAGACTTATAAAGCTCATAGACATAAAATTTAACACTGGAGTAGATATCATTACTTTAAGAACAATGACAAATTTTACAATAGCTTCGCAACCTTTTAAGACATAATGATTTTTTATATTGTTGCTTTTAAAATTTTTAGAAAATTACTTTTTCAAAAGAAATAATACATGAGTAATTCACTGATTTATCAATTTGAACGTCATCTGCAGTGGAGTTCACACATGAGAATTGCTGAAACTGGGTGACTCCGAGAGATATGTGTTAAGTTGAGGTGTTTTCGATCAGTAGAGAAGTTTTTAAGGGCTAAACTGATGGTTGAGGCCATGTTCATGTGTATTTATTTATTCAGCCTATTTATTCTGTTTTAGCTCCAAATGAAATGAATCTTTGAAGTTGTCAGCAAAAATATAATTGTATTAGTTGAACACAATTGAGCTTGAACCTCTACAGTTGTGTGCTAACGTGATAATATTAGTTGAACATAACTGAATCTGGACCTCTGCAGTTGCACTCTAACATGAAATACCATTCAATTTTGTTGTAATGAGAGCAACTAAAAATCTTCATTTGTGTATCGTGTCAGAAATGTCCCATTAGAGTAGTCGGTATAAATTTGTATGTATTTGCTATATCTTCGTGATTCATCTTTCTCACTGAAATAAAGGCTTAGTGCTTTTTTAAAAAAAAAGTCATGTAATCTTCTACTTTTTATGTCTTCTGCTAATAGGTGTAATGTATCTATCTTAATTTTGACATAATTTACAATTATAATGGAAGTCACTTATTTGCTTTGAAATTATTGAAAATCTAATTGGGTTTACATTAAATTTCAAGTTACACACTATTAACATTTGATTTTTTGTTTCACAATTTACCATTTAACAAGTGCTGATATATTTGACAAAGGACAGTGCCACCTTTTCAAATATATAAAAACAAAATACATGTAGATGGTATGTTCATGAATCTAAAAAATTTATCACAATGACAATACAACATTCGAAATTTAAATATTTCATCAATTTTTTGTATAACTTGATAAGTATTTTTTTTTTTTTTTTATAAATGGTTGGATATGAAGAATGTATTATTTGATGTCTAAATGAAGCAATTTTTCCTGCACTCTCATGTCAACATAAAGATAACTATGGTTAAGTAGATCACATATTTAGGAAAAGAACATAACATTAATCTTTTAAATTTTATAATATTAGGCTTGTGCCACCCACGCATTACTCATCTAGTAGTAACTAAGAAAACCAAATTGAAAAGGAATGAGTATATAAAGTAACAAACTAATATATAATTATTTTGTGACTGGTCTGATTATGTAATATTCTTCATAAAATGAGTGGAAAAATCTTGAATACTACTCTTATATATAAGTGGCTTAAAGCAGGCAGGATAACGTTGTCCTTCCTGCTTCTTCACCTACTTCATTTGCTTCAATTCGTGATTTTACTATATCATTCTTAATTAATAATTATAAATTATTTATATATTAAAAAATTCATATTATTTAATAATAAAAAATCATTTATAACATATCTAATTCAGCTGTTTCGATCCGTGATTTTGCTATATCATCTCTAATCAATTATTATTAGTCATTAATACGTTCAAAAATTAATAATATTTAATATAAAAAATAAATAATCATTCATGACATATCTACTCAGTTGTTTCAACTCGTGATTTTGCTATATCACCCCTAATTAATTATTATAAGTCATTAACATATTAAAAAATTAATAATATATAATAAGAAAAATAAACATTTATGACATGTCTGATACAGCTGCTTCTACCCGTGATTTTAGTATATCAACCCTAATTAATTATTATAAGTCATTTAATTATTAGAAAATTAATAATATTTAGTAAGAAAAATAAAATTAGATATTTATGACATGTCTATTTTAGCTACTTAAACTATTATTTTACTATAGCACCCTAATTAATTATTATAACTCATTTAAGTATCAAAAATTTAGAATATTTAATAAGAAAAATAAAATAGACATAAAATGATAAATTAACTCTTGATGTTTTATATTAACTTGACGTCATATATGAGACCCACTTAAATTTTTTTCACAAGTAATTTTTGTATAGAAATTTTGTTATATCACTTGTAATTAGTGATTATGAGTCATTTTAGACATGTCTGTTTCATTACTTCAATTGTAATATTTGGTTGACTCTTAAAATTATATCGGTGTCACTTAAATATAAATAGAAGAAAAAGTATCATAAATCACAATAATTAAAAAATTAAATTATTTTTAAAATATAATTGACTATCAACGTCACAAAAGTTTGGACAAGGAGAGAGTACTATAAATTACAATAACTAACGACTTAAAATAGTATATTACAGTGCGAAAAAAGTATTATAAATTACAATAGCTAACGACCTAAAATATCTAAAAATATAGTAAAAATATAATTGATTTTTAAATTTTATTTATTTCACATAAATTGAGAGCAAATGAATACGTAAAAAATGCTATAGATCACAATAATTAACCAATTAAAAATTTAAAAGACATAAAATATTTAACGGACTCTCGAAATTATACCAGTGTCACTTAAATTGAAATAGAAGAAAAAATATTATAAATCACAATAATTAAAAACTTAAATTATTTCTAATATATAATTGACTATTAACACCATAAAAATTTGGATAAGGAGAGTAACATATATTAATTGCATTACATGAAAACTATTATAAATTATAATAGTTAACACTTTAAAATGTCTACAAAAATGAATTTGTTATATATTTTTAAAAAACGTAAAAATATTATAAATCACAATAATTAACAATTTAAAAAATTTAAAAGATGTAATATAAATGTTTGACTGTCAAAACACGTAAATTAGAATTGAAGAAAAAATATTATAAATCTCAATAATTAAAAACATAAATTATTTTTAAAATATAATTGACTATTAATACCACAAAAGTTTGTCCAGAAAAAATATTATAAATCTCAATATTTAAAAACTTAAATTATTTTTAAAATATAATTGACTATTAATACCAAAAAGTTTGGATAAGAAGAGTAACATATATAAGTTGAACCTAAAAAAAAAAAAATTATAATAAGGACAAATCACATTTATGTTTGACTTCTGCTAGTTTTGAACAAGAAAACAACGGAGTAACGGTTTTCTTTATAATGGGAAATGGAAACTTAATCATTCAAGTTTGCCAAACTTAAGAGGACTATAAAAACGTTATAATAGCTAAAATTGTTCCTTAATCACATATGATTATACCTTCTCCGTTTTAATTGCTTATTCATTGTTTATTTATTAGGATTACTACGAAATTAAGTTGTTGAATATATAAATCGTTTGCTGCAAAGCATGTGAGTCATGTATTGAGTTTTATGCACTTGGAGGAGTTGAAATAACAAGGCTGTATAAATAAAATTAATGCTGGATATTTAAAGATTGTGGCTTAAAATGTATTTAGAACTTGCATATGATTATATTTAGTAATCGGATTGAAATTTGAAGTTAGGAATAATATCTACTTCGATGTGTTGTCTCAATAATTATGTGCAAGACTTTTGGAAAGGCAGCATGATGTCTGGATTTGAATAAAAGTAACTAAAAATTACACAAATGCACAACTTATTCAATATTACAAAAAATTCCAACTCCCTAAACATATTACAAAAATTCCAACATATACATAGAATGCTATGTATATGTCGACATCGACTATGTTATGTATATTAATGCTAAAAGTAATCAAGAGACAAACAAACTTGTCTAAGACTTTAGGCTCACGCATGACAAATGACAATAAACAGCCCCATCCAAATCTGCAAGGATTGGCAGTGTCGACAAACATAACTTAATACAACTGCTTTGACTATGACACTGCTGATTGAATGAGACACGAATAAAAATTTATCCGCGCACCCGATGAGGGATGTGGGAGTGACAATTGAGTGACTCCCACTATTCATTGTGAATTTTCAATTCTAATGTTATTTAAATCATTTTCCACTTGCTCCATGTAAGACTTTTAACTTCCAGTTTTACCTAAACGACATGCTCTCATAGCCATAAAAATGTCAAAAATTTAAGACTGCCAAAGTCCTAAAGGTACTTTAGATATGTGCCAAAGTATCTTTCTTTTTTAAATTTCATGCCCAAGGTACTTTAGATATGTGCCAAAGTATCTTTCTTTTTTAAATTTCATGCCCAATAGAACACTATCATATAAGATGAAATGATGTACGACCTTAATGCAAATATGCCGCCATATAATTTTGTTTAAACTGACAACAACCGAAGTAATGGCTACTTCAACCAAAAAAAGGGCAACCCACTACTCAAAATAAAACAAGTATCTCACCTCACTTGTGAAGAAGTTATGAATTGCGCAAGTTCTTTCAGTTAGAACAACGTGCAACTCGGGAGGCCATAACACTTTTTGTTCTGGCCAAAAATAATCTAATTGAACAATAGGTTAATGTGATGCATATAAATGATGCAAGGAAATAACGAGGACTAGAAAGCAAACCATAACAAGAAATTTCCAATAAAGGAAACGACATGTCGGTTAACATTTCCCAAGAGTTGATAAGGAAATACGAATTCAACATTATCCACGTAGCCATCTAACTTTAATATACCATGTCCTGTGGCATGTTACTAAGTGCCTGCATTGTGCTGCTTGCAACATTCAAAAGCTGCAAATACTCATCTGCTCCATCAACAAGACACTGCAGTTCAAGGAAAACATAAGCACATCCTTTAAATCGTTCAGCTACTTTGTCAAACACAGAAAATTCTATGATCCTGGAACATAACTGCACTAACAGAGAAGGCAAAGCTGAACTCTAATTCTAGGGGAGAACTTCAGATGACACTATCATTACTACACAATCCATAGAACACAGCTAAACATTGGTAAGTACTGAGTTCTTCGGAAAAGAAAAATTAACCAAAAATATTACTCAACTCATTTTATCAAAAACACAATTACCATTAAGAGTCAAAACAAGTTCTACCTCTCATTACTATTTTCCCAAACATTTTCCAAGTACGAAACAAGTTTTACGTTTGACTATAACTTAAGAATCAATGTACGAATTGATGCTAAGATCCTTATCAAAAGTGGGACACTCTATGTCTACTCAAGTTTTTGCCTTTGAACAAGATTGCAGCTTTTATATTTTCTTTGCAATTAACATAGTGCCAATCGCAGTTTTTTATTGTTTCCAAGAGTTCTTTTTGCTTGTCAATGTTGCAAGTCAAAAAAACTTATTACATAATCGCTTTTATAATATCTTCAGTGAGATTGGAAAGAAGCATTTGTGCACCTTTCATTTAAATGTGGTTTGCAGACAGCTTGACCTCTTGTGTTTTAATTCCACCAGAAAAGGAGACATATCATACATACTTTTTGTAAAGCAAAGTGGGAAAAGTTACTGATGGCTAATTATTTCTTTAGGTATGTTTCCCTTAGCTCATAATCCTTTTGGTACACTTTCTTACGTTTTGATTGCATATATTGGTGCACGTTTTAAAACCCAAAATTTTGTTCTCCATTTCTTCGGTGTGGATTCTATTTCATATGCGAGACATCTCAAACTTTTACTTGTGGTAGTTTAATTTTTAGTAGCTTGGTACATTTTGGTTGTTTAGTCCACCGGGGTGCCCTTTTTTGTGGATACAATGGTTGTTTCTTACAGAACCACACCTCAAAAAAAAAGGGAGTAAAAAGACTAATGAATACAAAAGGTGGTAGTTGATTAATGATGAATATCTCATAGATGTAACTTTGGCATCTCATATGTGAGAAGTTTTGCTTGGAGATAGAAATTCGACTAAGCCTACACACATTCAGGTCATTTCAGAACAGTGTGTACCTTAAAACTGATGAACAGTTTGAAGATCATCAGTTAACCTTGTTCTGATTTTTGTTTTCCTCCTTTCTTTTTGATAAGTAACCCTGTTATGAAGATTTTCATCAGATCTATTCCGAATCCTCCAATGTTTATCTTATTAGATTCGTCTCTAAAGTAGGATTCTGGTGTTTTTTACACTAACTGGAAATTTATCTCATGGACTAATCATTATAATTATCAACAACTGTTAAGTGACACATCTTTCGCAGAAATTTATTATTCCCCGGTTGAAGTCTTGGATACGCAAGGTTGTAATGGATGAAGAAGATGAAAAAGGTATTGTGAAGGGAAAATCAAGTCTAGCAGAAGAGGCTGCTGTTGCTGATGTCGCCCGAGCAAGCCAGGAGATGTTGGCATCAAAATCCGATGGTTGGTTAATGAAAATTGTTGTAATAATAAGTTAAAAAACAGGAGATGAAATAAAATTAACTGAAAAAATGTTTAGCATTAGTGACTAAAATCTTTCATTCTCTTTCTATCTCCAGTGCTTAACTTGTTACCATCAATAATCATTATGGTGATTTAACTTGTGTTCCTCCACAGAGAAAAGGTATTTTGAGGAGCTGACAAGCCTGCTAAACTATCAAGTAGGAGAGATGAAATCAATGACAAATGCCATAGAGAAACTGGAAGGTAGTAACACAGTTGCTTTTTGTCACACACTTCTGAACCAACTCTCTCGCCTATATTTTTATTCACTCTTGAAGTAGAAAGTCCCCACTTAAGGTATAGGATTTTTGCCTTTTGGCTTAAGTTGCGTGGACTCTTCACTTCCAATTACTTCCGATTCCGCACCCATGTTGGATTCTCCGAAAGTACACTAGTTTCGTGAATCCGACACGCACACATTGACAATTTTGAAGAGTCCGAGCAACGTAGCTTGTGGCCATTTTTTGCTTTTAGGGGTCTTGTAAATTAAAAGGGAAGTTTTATGAAACAACAGGGGGCTGGAAAAGAGGTGAACTTTGGAACACTATGAGAAATAGAGAGTAATTTGAGTGTTCATAATTGAAAGAGCGTGGAGAAAGAGAGAGATAATAAATTGAATTGTGCATAACCTGTATAGTTTTAGTTCGCTGGTTCCACCTTCAGCTGAGGCTAGATTTCTTTTAGGCGCTGAATTTTTTTGACTCAATAAGCTTGGTGTTTGAATGTCATTGAACATTGTTTATATGAGGTTTTCGGGGTGCCTATACTGGCGATAGTATATGTTATGATACTTATTACTTGGGTGATTTCTGTAAAAAAAAAATTAACTAAAGCCGCTAAACCAAGACTTATGAACTTGTTCAAAGAATCATTTGAAGCTTCCTTATGGAGGATCTGCCTGGTGTTTTACCATAGTTTCAGTTCCCTGGTCCCTGCAATTCAGGCTTAGTTCTTTCTCTCCACTCCATTGACACTTCCTTTTTAATGTACTAAGCTCTGTCCTGTTATAATGTTGTCATTACCTTTGAATTCTAGCAATCTTAAGACAAATTTCAGGTTCCTTAGATTTTGTCATGAATACTTGTGAGTTCATATATGCAGCCCCCACCCCCCACCCCTGGCCCCTTAGGTGTTTTGGGGTTGAGGTTGGGGTTGGGAGTGGGGGGGTTGTTTAAGGGGAAGGGACAAAAGGGATCCAAGTTATCTTCAGACAGAATGGGTGCCTAATTGGAGTTCGTCTTTTCATGCAGGGGGAAGTAATACTTCTGGAAGAATGCATGTCATGGAACTAGATGATCCAAGAATTTCAGTTACTCAATCTAGGGTAAGCGGTGTAGCAACAAAAAAAAAAGTCTGGATCTTGTAGTTCATATCTTTGTCGACTTTTATGATTCATTTCTAATCTGCTTTTATGCTCCAGCAACTGTATTCTAACGGCAAAGTAAATGGTGATGCACATTCAGGTTCTACTTTCTGTTTTTAGCTGGAATTTTTTTTTCTTAGATAAGTTTTTATTGATTCTTTAAATTCTAATGTGACATGATTGGAATGTTCTGTACAGTGAGATCTTTTTCGCCACCTGCATCTGTTGAACCATCTGCTGCACCCCATCCAAAGTCTTAAATGGAGGTGACTCTTATACTCTCTGGCTTGTTAGTGTTTTCCCTATCTGTCAGCTCATCGGTTAATAATTTCATCCTATGTTCTACCAAGCTAAGAAGGAAACATTTTCTTTATTACCTTTTGGTTCCCTGTAGAGTTTTCCAAATCAGCTTTTGAAAAAAATAGTCTGCTTGGATAGATCTGGATCACTAGGTAATGGATGACGGGAGTGTGTAGACATGAAAATTAAATGTTTGTAGTTCTAACCCCATCATTTTTTCAAAGACTGAGGAAATAAAAATAAAATATAAATGTACAGAAGAGTAGAAATTATAATAGTCACTCTTAACAACGAATTAATAGAGTAAGATGAAGAAAAAGAATAACCTTGTCCGCTTCAGCAAATTTCTTGCATATTCTTGCTTTCTGTTCGTCAGAAATGTCGTCTGCATCAACTACTATATCATACAACTGAAAGTAGCAGCATATTAGTACAAAATGTAGCCATAATTAAATGTAAAATGAGATGATACAAAGATACTGGGACCTGAGACAGCATCTGGGAAACAGGATATCCTTCTGCAATGACATTGTTCACTTCTTTGTTTGCCAAGTCAAAATTGCCACTTCTGCAAGCTGAGAATATAGCCTGAACAACTACATTTGGGATTACCTGATCACAGCAATTGCATATCAGTGCCTAAAACAAGTGTAGAACCCTAGTATTTAGGGTGGGCCTATACTCCCCTGAGTATTGATAGGCGACAAAATTGGAATTGAGGCAGCTAACTCAGACAATTTCTCGGTTATAAAACATAAGTAAGAGTATTGAGCCATGACTTTAGATGTGAGCTTGTATGGTTAAAAGAATTGCAGCAAAAGTAGTTGAAATATGAAAGTAATGAATAAATGAAACTAATAAGTGAAATTAAGCTACACTACATATAGCTTTAAATTTTTTGTTTTTTTTTATCAAAGAATGAAGCACGTTAAAATAGATTGTCACTTAATCAGACATAAGATTGAATAAGAATGCATTGCTACAAATTTTGTCAACTCAAATGTTAGCAGTATGTATGCTCTAATTTGAAGAACTGAATTAAGAAATTGTCAAGGTTCTAAATTAGAATCTGTAAATTTTCATTTAAAAAACCTTAATTATTCATCCAATCAAAAGAATTTTATGCTTGCTTTTTCATTTTAAGATTTAAAGACATCATCATCTCAGAGCTTAAAGGAATAATAAACCAGAACTTTTCCAAAAACATCTGTTCTTTGCCATCAATCCTAATTGGCAAATTAAACTTTTTTAGATGGAGCCCATCAGCATAGCCCACTTGTCAAAAGAACAGATGCTGAAATACTGCTACATTATTATGTATTATATACATCAAGGTAAAGCAACGACCCAACAGCAGAAATCAGGCAATTTGGCATCCCAAAGATAGTGATAGATGATAGCATTGGTCTTGTGGAAACTTACAGATGATTCCCTGTTGGCGTAAAGACAATACCAAACTTAAACTACAGAACCAGATATGAACTTACCCCGGACACACTAATTAGGTCCTTTGCTGATATTGAAGATCCAAATAACCGAGCAGCACTCTGCAGCAATTCAGAAAAATTACTAATCATTTTTTCATGGTTGATAGACTTGCCCAGGAAGTAAACAGATGGTAAAAACACACAGGCTTGTTATTCGATATAATGTATTCCTTTCACAGAACAATAGAGATTCATTTGCATTCTAGGATGAACCAATATTGCAGAATCCTCATCTCATAGCTGAGCAAGTGTCACTATGACATGATTATGTATATGACGCTCCCACTTTTTCCTTTTTTCACAACCAATAAATGGGATTACCCCTGTAGTTCTTCAGTCCTATGTAAGTGAAGATAACTAAAACTGCATATATAGTTCTAATTCTTGTTTCGTACACTACGCAATCCAAAAATATAATCTTGAAATACTCTTCTGACAATTTCCATACACCATTTTCAAGTGAGGATAACAATTCCAAACGCAAAATCTTTTCCTCTGATTCATGAAGAATGCTTCTTTTTGCAGGTGTTTTTATTTTTTCCTTTTGCCGAGCCAACTAGCAATTCTTTTAGCATCTTTTCCCTAAGTGAAAAAATGTAGAAGGCAGAAAACTCATCTTACTTGTAAGTATGTTATGGCCCTTCGCAGATCACCTTGAGAAATGGAACTGAGGGTAGAAAGAGCCTGCATTCAGATGAGACACTCTTACAGATTGCCTAATTCCAAAGTGACAATCGAACCATCATTTAAATGAAAGAAAAATAGTTTTTACAACAAGGAATCAAGTTACTACGTCCCAACCTCTGAATCTAGATTAAGACCTTCCTCTTTACAAATATGCAATATTCGGCTGCCCATTATTTCTTCTGTAAGTGGCTTGAATCTAAACTTCGCACATCTGGAAGCGAGTGGCTCTATGATTCTACACCAAAGAAGATTATTCAATTTATCAATGCTCTATAAATTATGTAATAAGATCAATAACTTAACATGAAAGCCAAAGAAAATTAGGGGTGGGCGTTCGGTACTTTGGCTCGGTTTTATCAAACACCAGTTCGGTTCTTCGGTTTTTGGTTTTGGAAAAGTGAGCCCTGAACACCAAACCAAAATCGACTTTTTTCAACTTCAGTTCGGTTTGTTCAGTGTTTTCAAAACGGGTTTTTCGGTGCAAATGAAAATATAAAATGAGGACCACATTAAAGTATAAGACACTAAAAAGCTTAAAACATTTACAAGTTACAACTCCACTGCCCAAAAAACTGGAATTCGAAAGATTGAGTTCAAGTAATTGTTAGACTAGGTCAGGAACTAGCGGAGAATTCCAGTCAAGAACAGAAGAAGATGAAGAAGAAATTGAGGGCAATCGTTATTGAATTTCAGAATTGTGTAGTGTCGTATTTATACTGACTGCTAAAGCCTACGAGTACTAAGTACATGTAACCACATAGAATTTCATCTCAAACACAACTACAAGAACAACATACCCAATGTATTCCCACAAAGTGGGGTCTGGGGAGGTAAAGTGTACACAGTCCATACCACTACCTCAGATGAAGTAGAGAGGTTGTTTCTGATAGACCCCGGGCATCTCAAACACAACTAACAAATTGATTTAATTTTGAACATTTTTCTTGATATTCTTTCTTCAATTATTCACATTGATTACCCCCTGGGTGAGCTTAACAAGGAGAAGTACACATACAAATACACGTTGATTGAAGAAAAAATGTGAAAGTAACATCAGTGAAGTTTGAGTAGTCAATTGACGGTAGTTCCATCTCTAAGGTTACTAGAGATCAAGTTAATTGAAGTAAGAATTGGCATTTTACCTGCTAAGCTGGAACTCTAGTATCTACAACAACAACATACCCCGTGTATTCCCACAGTGGGGTCTGAGGAGGGTAAAATTAGGGTCCAAGAAGGGTAAAATGTACGCAGTCCATACAAGTACCTTCGAAGAAATAGAGAGGTTATTTTTGATAAACCCCTGACTCAGAACAAAAGACAATAAACAAAGTGTAATAAAACATGTCACAAGATGAAATAACAAAAAAGAAAACACCCACTAAGTAGTACTCTACACTATCAAGTGCGCACACACCTCACCCCAACTCTCCTATGACTACTAGCACGACTGCAACCAAAGCACTCCTATCTACTAGCTACACCTCACCCACCCGCACTAGCCCTCTAACCTAATTCGCGTCCTCCATAACTTCCTATCTAGGGTCACGTCCTCAGTAAGCTGTAGCTAATCCATAACATATCTAATCACCTCCCTCCAGTATTTCTTCGACCTACCTCTACCCCTCTTGAAACCATCCAAAATCAACCTCTCACACCTACGAACTGGGGCATCGGTGTCCCTCCTCATTACATGACCAAACCATCTCAACCTCACTTCTCACAACTTGTCCTCCACCAAAGCCACACCCACCTTCTCCCGAATAGTCTCATTCCTAACCCTATCTCCCTTAGGAAGTCCACACATCCAACGCAACACCATTATTTCTGCTACCTTCAACTTCTGGATATGAGTTCTTGACTAGCCAACACTCCGCCTCAAACAGCATAGCTGGACGGACTGCCACTCTATAAAATTTACCTTTAAGTTTAGAGGGCATCTTCTTATCACATAATACTCCCGAGGCAAGCCTTTATTTAATCTACCCTGTCCCAATACGGTTCGTGACATTCTCGTCAATCTCTCCATTCCCTTGAATCATAAACCCAAAATACTTAAAACCATACCTCTTATAGACAACCTAAGAATCCATCTTCACTACCATCCCATCCTTAAGTGCCAAATCACTGAACTTACATTACAAGTACTCTGTTTTGGTCCTACTCAACCTGAACCCTTTAGATTCCAGGGTTTGTTTCCAAACCTCCAACTTATCATTAACACCTCCCAGCGTCTCATCAATCAAAACTACATCAACTGCAAATAGCATACACCACGGCACCTCTCTTTGTATATGCCACATAGAAACATCCCTAACCAAGGCAAATAAAAACGGGCTAAGAGTAGACCCTTGGTGCAACCCTGTCAAAACCAAACAAGAAAATGCTCTGAATCTCCTCCCACCATCCTGACCAGAGTCTTCGATTCATCATACATGTCCTTAATCGATTTGATGTATGCCACAGGGACCCCTCCAACCTCCAAACATCTCCAAAGGACCTCCTTAAGGACTCTGTCGTACGCCTTCTCCAGGTCAATGAACACAATGTGTAAGTCCCTCTTCCTCTCCCTATACTGCTCCACTAGCCTCCGCACGAGGTGAATTACCTCTGTCGTCGAGTGACCAAACATAAATCCAAACTGATTCTCAGAGATAGACACGATCCTCCTCAACCTTCGCTCAACCACCCTCTCCCAAATCTTCATAATGTGACTCAACAACTTAATACCTCTGTAGTAGTTGCAACTCTAAATGTCCCCCTTCTTCTTGTACAATGGAATCATCGTACTCTATCTCCAAGCCTCCGACATCTTCGCCGTCCTGAAAATGCCATTAAATAGACCAATCAACCACCTTAAACCTGCCCCTCCAGTATACTTCCAAAAATCCACTTGGATATCGTCAGGCCCTTTCGCCCTACCCCTATGCATCCTACGAATAGCCTTTTTGACCTCCTCCACCCTTATACGCCTACAAAAGTCGAAATCACGACACTTTCTGGTCGCTCCAACTCCCTTAACACAATGCTCCCCCTTGTCATTCAAGAGTCTATGGAAATACAACTGCCACCTTCTCTTAATGTGACTATCCTCCACCAATACCCTGACATCCTCTCCTTTGATACACTTTATTCAGGTCACAGACCTTCCTCTCCCTAGCCTTAGCAAGCCTAAACAACCTCTTATCCCCGCATCTTTTCTCTAACCCCGCATACAAGCTTTCAAAAGTTGTTGTCTTAATTGTTATAACCACTAGCTTAGCCTCCCTCCTAGCTAACTTGTACTCCTCCCTGTTCGCCCGTTTCTCTTCATCCTTATTCTCAACCAACTTAGCATACATCGCCTTCTTCATCTCCACCTTTTTAACTTTTTATTTCCACCACCAATCCTCCCGGTGATGGCCAAACCATCCGCTCGAGACACCCAACATTCCCTAGCCATCTCTTTGATGCAACTGACAATCCTATCCCATATACTATCCACGTTACCCCTACCCTCCCACACCCCAACTTACCTCTCATCTCCAGATCACTAACCGGAGTTAAGCTACCCTACCTAATCCTGCCTCCCCGCCCTTTTTTTTCTTGCCCTTCTTGATATCCAAGTCCATCACGAAAAGCCTACGCTGGGTCGAAAGATTCTCACCCGAAAAGACCTTACAATCCTTACGCAACACTCTCCCCCTTTCTAAGCAATAAAAAGTCAAACTGAGTCTTGGCTAGCACGCTACGAAAGGTAAAACTCTAGTATCTCAAAAGCCTTTTTCCTACTTATAGGGTGTTTGGATGTGCTTTTTTTAAGTGACTTAAAAGCCAAAAGCCAAAAGTAGGTAGCAACCTACTTTTGGCTTATCTTTGTACTTTTTAAGCATAAAATAAAGTGCTTAAAAGCAGTTTTTTTCTTTGTCAAACACCTCCAAAATTTCAAAAGTGCTTAAAAGCCAAAAACACTTAAAAATAAGTTAATCTAAACACCCTCTTAATGACGTAGATATTGCTTTGCTCAAGCAAAATTTTGCTGCATAATTTGTTGTTCGACATTTATAAATTTATACCACATGAGATAGTTTCTATAAAATTGTCTCTTAAAATTACACAAATGTAATTTTCTTAAAAACCCTTTTTAATAAAAGTGTGGGTCTTCTGTTTACCAAAGAACCGCGGCCATTACACCAAACCGAAGAACTGAACTTTCAAAGGAAAAAATTGAAACCGAACCGAAACCAAATAACAGAATTAGTTCGGTTTGATATTTATGCCCACCCCTAAAGAAAATGGCTTGCTTATGGAGAAAAGAGAGAGATGTCTTTTTTCTTTTTTTTTGTCCCAGGAAAAAAGTTCTCCGTGTAACCTCCCCTTATTTCATGGAGATGAACAGATGGTTAAGTCAAGTCTATTCGCATGTGGATATGTTCTTGTCGACTATGTACTGTTAAGTAAGTTTTATAAGCTTATTCCTTTTGGGTAGAAAAAAAAAGGAAGACAAGTTTTCTTAAATTGCAGTGTTAAAAACTGCTGACTTAAGCATAAAGGAGGAACAGAAAAAAAAGGATCATATCTCAGGAAGGGAAAACGTGACAAAGACCAGAAGGTCATAAGCCAGCGAAGAGCATCTGATACAATTTCTCGGTTTCTCCATAATATATTTTCATTGTCTTCGCTACACCCTCTTAAAGCTTAAGGAAATCAACAGAAAGCTTGAAAGATCTCCAAAGTAAATCATGATGGTCCACAAAATGTGCACAAATGTCAATCCTCAAAAACCTAAATATTTTTTCTTTCGGAAGAAATATTCTTGGCAGACATTCATTGCGAATCATGCATGTAGATAAATCAAACCACGGGTGCACCTTTCCCCATCTAACAAATATCAAAACAAACTAGTGCCAAAAGATTTCACCCAGGACAGCAGAGGCATCTTGTAACAGCTTGAGAAACTTTGTTTTTCAAGCCCAGAAGAATCTTTGGTTGCATTAGTTACAGTAATACATTTATTTTTTCCTACACACATTGGTGCTCTATAGTACCATAAAACGGAAAACAATGACGTAACTAGCCCCTCATATCTCAGTCTTATCAAGATAAAATTATCTTATCTCTAGAGTGTGACAATTCTGTTCCTACTCCAAAATGAATTAAAAAAAGCAAGTCAATGCACAGATGTGCAAAACAAAGAAAGTGGATGAAACTGACTGCACTTGTATACTGGCACTTACCTGTCAATGTCCACATTGCAGTGAAAGGGCACCCGGGGCACTAAAGCTCCCGCTATGCACAGGATCCAGGGCCCTGCCCCACCACATTGCAGTTAAACTACTTAATGTCTCAAGTAGTCCTCACATCAAAAAGCCACAAAAAAACCCCCCCCCCCCCCCCCAAAAAAAAGGCACCAGCACCAGTTTTGCTTGCGAAATAAATTTGTCAAATGCTGCAAATAGGCAAAACACACTTCAAGTGAAAAGAGAAGGTTTATTTCATGGACAGAGAAGTTTGTATGTGATAATACTTCCACTTAGCCACAAAATTGACTTTCATCACCGAGCTTGTTTCAGCTCCCCAATACCTAGGAGAGAAAAGGAAACACATAGCAAAGAGAGCAAACTCAATTAAGCTTCACCACAACTTTTCAAGGATCACTTAAGGATAGAACTATGATCTACTTGTTTATATGGTACTCATGAAAGGCTTTAATCCAGCTTCCAGATTTCTTTAATTATTTTAAGATTTGGCAATATGATGCGAATTCTACAGTTGCACATCGTAGAATGCACATCCCTTCTTCTATTTTTTTTAAACTAGAATACACATCCCTTCTTTAAATTTGATTTTCTTCCATCAACGAAAATGATCTCAAGAGAAACAGTAAAGCTGACTTCCAAGGGCACTATAATCAATTTGAGTTGTGAATTACAATATATTGTTCCAACAGACATGAGAAACGCAAAGGAAATTGGAAAGACATTGAAGCAAGAAAAAATTAAAAAGAACGAAAAACTGAAGAATGATACCAAACCTGCTGATGTAATTACAAATGAAGAAGAATCTCGTAACTTTTGAATATGTCTCCATCGTACGTCGCAAGGCATTCTGCAAACCCGAGTGTTAGGTTAAATTTATGTTGCTTAATCTTAATAGTAAAAGTAAGGCAACTCACTTGAGCATCTTGAGTCATCGAATCTGCTTCATCAAGGATTATGATCTTAAAAGGTGGACAGGGATAACCACTGAAATGAGTAAGGAAGATATGCAGTTAAAAACAAAGTATTAAAAAGCATTATAAACTGAACTAGCCAAGACGGAAGTTTACCCTTGCCTACTAGAGCCTACAGCAACAGCAGCAAAGTTCTTAATTTTTGTGCGAACTACATTGATACCACGGTCATCACTAGCATTTAGCTCCAATACCCTCGACTTATACAGCTCAGGTCTGCCAAAGAAGAATTAATTGGAAGATGGTATATACACATAAGAAAGTATCTCAGGAAAAAGGGAACATCCGAACAGCAGAACCATTAGTCCTATGTTTGATAACGTAAATTGTCTTCGAATCGGAGAAAATATGAGTAGCCACTTGTCCACCATAAAATGCATCCACTAATCTCAAAAGCACCACAGGAACTCCTCAAGGAAACCCACCCAAGAAGATTCTTGTCAGATAGAGGATTTTACCAATAGAAATGTTCAAAGAAGGACGTCCTCATTGCTTAAACTTGTAACCACTAGTTGAAAAATTCTAGAAGAATTCACTATAACTAAGTATAAGGAATAAAGGATTAGCAAAACTAATAGAACCGTATGTTTTACACTGCCAGAGTATTAGCAAAACTAATA
Organism: Capsicum annuum; assembly: GCF_002878395.1. Taxonomy (NCBI): domain Eukaryota; kingdom Viridiplantae; phylum Streptophyta; class Magnoliopsida; order Solanales; family Solanaceae; genus Capsicum; species Capsicum annuum. Next base: position 99,063,746 of record NC_061114.1, on the reverse strand, counting down.
GAACCGTATGCACAGACTCTTCCAAAAAGTTGTGGCACCCGCATCGGATCCTCCAATACTTCCCTTTGAAGAGTCCGAGCAACATATGTCAAGACACCTAAATTCAGCAAAAGTGGAGGCAGGTAGATGAAAATCTAGAACTTGAATGCAGGTCCAAGAAATTGAAGCAAGGGCGCAAGCTGTTCAAGTCTTTTCAAAATCTAGAAAATGAAATTGCAAAGAAAACAGATGTCCCAAAGTTTCAGCCTTACACAATATCATTCTCTGGAAACAAAGGAGTGTTTAAATTGCTCAAAAAGTAGTGAATTTTTTTCAAAAGTTCCAGCCTTTTTCCTCCTTTCACTTGAATTTTGTGTCAAATTTTAGCAGAAGAACAAAATTACTTTCTTTGCTAAGCTAGAAACAGTGTAAGATAGAAACTCCTAGCCCCAATCGGAGTAGTGACTAACATTATAGGTCGTTGGGCCGCCAGAAGGGATTTTCAAAATCAGATTTGTAGAGACCTATTCATAATCAATTCCACTAAACTAAAAATTTGCTAAATGAAATCAACAGGAAAAAAAAAAACCATACTTTCTTCGCTAAAATAGATATTGATATTCAGGAAGCGGATCAGTAGAAACTTATCCATAATCAACTCCACCAGAAGTCCAAAATTTAAGTGAAATTAACATCAATTAGAGCAGAACATACCCGAAAAGCTGATGGGCAATGGCAAGAGCAGTGGTGGTCTTTCCAGTTCCAGGTGGACCATAAAACAGCATATGCGGGCACTATACCAAAAAACAAAGGAGCGAATATTCAACAAAAAATCGTGAAAGATTACATGCAAGTTGAGCAATTAAAACAGATTTTCATGCTTATGAAGCTGAATTTTGTATGTTGATGGTGTAAACATATTCACAACACCAAAATTTAGGGAGAAAGAAAACCCTAGGAAGAAGTGTCTAATGTGCTTAGTAATAAACGAATGAAATGGAACTCAAAATAGAAGGGAAGTGGGGTTACGTTAGAGGTTTCGAGAGTGTTGGAGAGGACTCGAACGACCTCATCCTGGTGAGCTACGTCCTTCACTTGCTTTGGTCGGCTGCAAATGGGAAAAACTCTAATAGTTACATATCCAGTAAACAAAAATGTGTAGAAAAGAGGAGAGAGATAGTTAATTTAAATGTAGTTACTATTTCTCGACCCATGGCTGCGAGCTTTGCATAAGTGGCGCCATTCCTGCACTAGAATGCTCAAAGTGCGGTTTCCCGCTCGGAGTGGAAGGAGCAGGCGGCTTTTATGAGTATTTGATTTTTGGTATTACTAGGATATTGACAAAATGATCTAATGGATAATCATTATATTTGTATGCTACCCTTCGAGTTTTTGACCAAATACATCTCCTTAATTTTACCACAACTTCCATTACATCCTCCTAATATGCTATTTAGCTAAGAATATCCTTCAAAATTCTGAAAAATGATTAAAAACATCCTTCCGTCAATTTTTCCCATTTCTTTTAACAGAATCTTTTTTCTCATAGCCACGTTTCTCTTTTTCTTTCAAAAAAATTTCCGGCTCTTCAAAGATTAAAAAAAGGGAGCTTCACCATGGTCAGATAAAGTAAATGTTGTTGAAAATTACTTTAAACATTGTATTTTTTATTTTATTCATTCATTTTACTTGTTAATTTTTGACATGATACACTCATTAAAAAAAAAATAATTGATATAATAATTTATTATATTATATTTGTTAATTAATATTTAATACTTTATTTCATAATAAATTAATTATTGAAACATTTTTTTATATTTAAAATAAGTGAATCGTTAAAACTTTTTTCAATTCTACCCTACATTAAAAGCTCAGAGTAATTTCCAAGACTACTTTTGAGGAATAATTGGTATAATTTATCTAAGAATGGCATTCCTAAAAGTATATCTTTTAATGTTAATTCATAATTATAAATTTCTTCTATTGTTAATATTTTATCCCATACTTGTAATTTTACATTCCTGGCTTTATAAGTAATTAAGTTTCCTTCATTATTAAATCCTTTAAGTATTATTGGTGTTTTTAATTTATCCCGATTACTTTCTGGTAAGCAATTATATCTACATAAATTAGCTTCTGCTCCTGTATCTATCATAGGCGTATAGTATCTACTGTAATATCCTTCTACTACTATCTTCATTAATACATATATCTTCATTTCATGTTAAAACTCTTTTTAAGAATAACTTTTCTTTGTTATATGTTAAGGTTAATTGTGTATGTTCTATATTATATGGTTTTACTTGTTCTAACCATTTTATTCCTAATATTATATCCGCTTTTTGCATTTCTTCCTTTACTTCGAATTCTATTTTTATTTTTCTAACTCCTATTATTATTTCTTTTTCTGCTATATTTTTATTATTTATTAAACTTCTTGGTAGATCTGGGCACATATCATTATCGATCTTTATTTCTTCATCTTTTACTAGATATTTTGCTATATAATTTTCTTCTTGTCCTGTATTCAAAAGTATTAGATATTCTTTTTCATTTATTTTTCCTGTTATGTAATATTGGTTTAAATTACTTATCGAATTTGTTTCATAACTTGTTCTTTTTTATGAGCTTGATGATTCTGGTTTTTCATTAGCTATTCTTTTCGTTGTACTTATTCTATCATTTACTATTTCTAAATTTTCTTCTATATCTATGTCTCTATAGCTATAATCATTATAATTTATTGTTTTTACAATTTGTTCGAATGGGCTTTCTATTCGTATTTTGTTAATCTTATTTTTTCCTGTTATTTTATGTTTTGTTGTTAATACATATAGATTTTTGCATCTTGCTGTAAATATTTTACTTCCTGGGGTTAATTCTATTCCTGATATTTTTCAATATAATACGAGTGATTTATCTATATTTCTATCTGTTACCGCTACTGAATAATTTGCACTTATTATAAATTTAAATTTTTGATATATTAGATTTCCGTTTACGGCAGTTATTATGCTTTTTTTATAGGTTTTATAATTCTATCATCTGCTAAATATAATTCTATTGGTGTATCTATTCCTTCTCTAAAACATGCTTTTATTAGTATCTCTGTACCTCCAAGGTGTACATATTTTATTGGATCTCCTTTACTTTTTATATCATTTATTTCTTTATTAATTATTCTTTTTGTTACTAGTGGTATACTAGCTTTTCCTTTTGCATATCTGCAGTCTATTACATGTTCTTTTTGGCATACTACATAATATTCATCCTTTTTCCTAGTAAAAATATTTTTTATTGTTGGTATTTTAAATATTTTCTCTACACTTAGATCTAATTTTTTTCCTTTTATTTCATCAAATATGTTACTATCAAATATTATTTTTTGTTCCGTTCCTTCATCATTTAAATATTCTTCCTTTGTTATTATTTTTATATCTTCTTCAGTCATTTGATTCATCTATTTCACTATCTATTTCATTATCTGTTTCGTTTTCTGGAATTATTTCATATATACTATCTTCACTTTCTAATTCATAATCTATATAATCTATCTGCATATATTCTGTATTATCTATTTTTATTTCTGATATTTGTTTATTTTTTGGATTTTTAGGTAATTTACAATCTCTAGCTAAATGTCCTAACTTTCCACAGTTATAACAAGTACATTCTTTTATAGATTTCTTCTTTCTATATGGTCTTTTATGTTTATAATTTTTCACATAATATCTTTTTCTTGGTTTCTTATATTTATATTTTGATTTTTTATATTTTTTATATTTCTTATGTCTTTTTCTTTTCTTATAATATCTTTCTTCACATCCAAATTGGGGTGCTATTTTATTTTTGCAACATGCTAAATTTCTTATTAATGTTTTTTCCATTTTTAATTCTTCTCTATATTTTTCACATAAGTTTCTATACCATTGTTGTAAAAATTTTATTCTTGCTCCTAACGTATCTACTATTTTTGCTTCTTCCCAACTTTTTATTATTTTCGAACTAAATGGCTCGGGTAATTTATTAAAATATAATTTTCTTATTTCTTTACTTTCTTCTATACTATATGCTCCTTTGTAATAATATTCTTTAAATGCGCAAGTATATTCATCTATATAACACATATTACATATTGCTAGTTTTAACATTAAATTCCTATTTGTATCTTTTTCTTCATCTTGTTCTTCTTCTATTGTTGTTGTACTACCAAATTCATCTTTTATAGTTGTTTCATATTTTTTTAATAATTCTATAGGTGTTAGTTTAGTTGTTGTCGACGATGTTCCTTCTATAGGTTTATTAGTTCTTAATACTTTTTTGCTATTTTAAGTTAAATTTGAAAACCATAGTTTTACTGATCCTATTAGCGTTTTTTCTATATATTCCGGTGCATCTGTTATATTTATATTATTATCTAATAATTGTTTTGTCATATATCCTATCCATAATTGTATTGTTTTTTCTGTATCTATTACACAGTCTAGGTCTAAAAAGTTATAATTTTTATTAATTATTTGTTTTGGTATCCATTTATCATATTCATTATATTTTTTAAACTTATTCTTATAATATATAGGTTTTCTTATTTCTGTTGTTTTAGGTATTATATTTTCATTTTCTTTTTTATCAAGAGTATTTATTTCTGTGTGGGTACTTTCTAAGTTTTCCTCATTAATTTCTTTTTGTTTTTCATTGATTTCTAAATTTTTTGTATTTGCTAATATTTCTGTATATGTTTCACTATCTTCGGTATCATAATTATCTGTCTCTGTCTCTTCAACATCGATTATAAATTCTTCTTTATTCATTTTATTGTGAATAGTTCATGTTGATATATATATTCTAAACTATCTATTTGTGATTCTAATTTTGATATTTTATCTTTTTGTGTATCTATTGAATTTTTACTAACTCCAGCGAATATATTATAATGTAGTCTTTTTATTCTTATTTTTAATTCTTTACGTTTTTCAGAAATAATTTGTTTTAATTCTTTGTATTGTTGTACTTTATTCATTTTAAATTATATTTATAATATCTTGATGGATATCTAAATCTAATTTTATCATAATTAGGTGGTATGTGTTTCATTCTTCTAGATTTTAAATGGATTATTAATTTTGATTCAATACTAGATATTAATATAATTAAGTAGGCTAATTTTTGTGGGCTTTCTTTTGTTTTATTTAGACTTATATATTCTGAATAATTACTAATTAAAGATTCTTTAATTTTTCTAAAAGCTTTTCTATTTTTAAATGGTCTTCGCATAACTAATTTAATAATTTATAGGTAAATTCTAATAACTCTAACATAAATTCTAATAACTCTAACATATATCTCACTTCCGTATTTTTTGAATTACTGGGCTCTGATACCATTTGTAGGGGGGTGCGGATATCTGACGTATGAAATATATTCAATAGATATTCCGAGACTACTATTGAGGAGTAATTTCCAAGACTACTTTTGTCATACAAAGAGTTGAATTGTCACATACTACAGCCGTTTGCATTTAAGTAAAAGTAGTCTTGGAGAGTTCAGTTCTGTGGTAAAACCATTCAATTAATGCTGCAGCAGGTTAGTAGTTGAAACTATTATTGTATATATTTCCATTTTTTCATTGTCTTTGTATCAATTTTAAAGACAAAATTGAAAGAGAGTTAAAAAAGAAAAAAAATTAGGTTATGAATTTTGATCTTGAAGATTCGGTTGAAATAGTTCACGATATTATTATGAATGAAGATTTAATTAAAATAATTCAAAATACGATTATGGAAGATTCGGTTGAAAAAACTCAAGACACTATCATTGAAGAGTCTATTGAAAAAGTTAAAAGATTCAATTGAAATGGTTCGAGACACCAATATTGAAGATGAAATACGAATTATGTTAAAAATTTATCTTTCCAAATTTTATTAGAATAATTATTTTCTTTATGTTCTTGTTTTTTGTATTAAAAATTTTTATCCGCTTATTCGATTGTGTATGTATTTGTGGAGTAAGATTGTTGATGCCTAACAATCCACTTCTTGCCCCACTCATCTTAAAATTCTCATTTCAAGAAAGTCCTATGTTATTAAGTTGTGCACACAAAATGATTGGAATAGTGAGGATAGAAGTTAACAGTAGCAGTAGTACACTATTTCCTATTAGATATGTGAAGTTGTAGCATGTGATTTTTTTTTTCTTAATGATTTAACTTTACAAGTAAGGTATAAACTTCTGGTTATTTAGTGCAGATTGGACATTGTTTTTTCTTTAATGCTTGAACAAATTAAGAATTGAATGTTCAACACGAATATTGCCAGGACGGTTAAACTTTAGAAAAGCAAATCAATTTTATTCAAGATGGTTATACAATCAATAAATGTTCAACTGGAATATTTGAAATATTAACTATAAAAGAATATTTCAGTATTTCGCTCAACTTTGTATTTCAGAAATAAAATTTAACCTAAAAAATCGAGAGTTTTTTGTACTAATTCTGGATCACATTTCAGTTGTACTGACAGCTGATCGTTCCTTGCTAAATTAGCTTTACTAAGAGTGTTGAATCTTGTAATTATGTGAACCTTTTTACTTTTATGATCATACATGACTGCAATGTTAGAAAAACATGATTGGACTTCTCTGTTGAAAAATCTTCATATGATTTATGATAGCCGCAACAAGATCATCAATACTTTTAAGACTTTTCTTGTGTTGTAGAGACTGAATAGGTCTGAAAAATCCAAGGTCTAAGACAATCAAATCTGGAGAATTGGGTGGTTGACACATCAAACGATTATCAAATCCATCTTGTGCCGATGCTCGACAAAATTTCTCGTTATTAGGTTGAATGTGAGTTCTTGCATTATCTTGTTGTATGAATATCGTAGAATTTAAATCTTCTCTAGGACATTTAGCCTTGATAGCTGAAAGTACTCTATTAATCAAGAATGATCGTGAAATTTCTTTGGTTACCGAAGTTATTGATTTTGTTTCCATAGTGCCCGCAGGTCTATTTGCACTATCTTTTTTAGCTCGTTCTTGTGTAACAAAAGGAAACAATTCAATTTTACCATAAAATATTTCTACTATTTGTACATCAAGTCTAAGACGAGCCGCATCAACTAAAAACATAACTTTGTCGATGAAATTTTGCTTTTGGCAGTGCAGATTGGATCTTCCTAATCAGGCAGTAGATAATTCATTTCATTTTTTTGGTCATATAAAACCACTTCTCGTCGTTATGAACTGTATTGAACATGTTGGTAAAAATTGAATCATGTGATATGCTACCACGATCAAGCATAGATAACAAAATTACAACTGATTTAGTTTTTTTTCCTCTTTTAAATAAGGTTTTATGGAATTAGAATGTCTTCGTATATGTCCCAACTTCAAATGCCTAAATAAAATGGTCCTGCTCATATTCATGGAATAAGCTAATGATCGTAGAGTTGTCTGCTTCCGTAAAGGAATTGCACTAAAACGATTATGATCCATCTCATTTTTTTTCGACCAAAATTGTTCACTTTTTTCCCGTACACACCACTAGAAGCACATTCACCAAAATTTGATAGTCTCCAAATGCGTTGAATTGTTTGAATGGAAGTCGAGAAATGTGATGCCACTATTTTCGTAACTCCTTTTTTAAGTTTACCATCAACACACTTTTATTGTAACATTTCATATATTGCAATACTTGTTTCATTGCTCAGTTTTTTTTCTTTCATTGTGATTGTAACAAATCTTCAATTGAATTTGTTTATTAAATAAAAAAAATTACATATAAATTCAAAACATTTTTCAAAGGAGGGCACATAAGGAGCAATTATTTACCATAATTTAGGTTTAAATCTTCCATCGATTCTTGCAATCTTACTTCAAATTTCTTATCATTATCTTCATTGGGATTCAAATTCAAGTCGAAAATTGAATATTCATCGACATTGTGACTCATTGAGGTTAAAACACTCATTTGTATTATGCTCAAATGAAATATTTAGATCAAATGATATTATAACCATGTTAAGACTCATACTGAGGCTAAACCTTTTTAGAGAATAAATTTAGAGGGAAATGAAAATTTTAAGTTTAGCTATATCTAAATTTTCAAGTTATTTTACCTCTAAAAATATTTATTAGGAGTATGAATTTTAATTTTTTTTTTTAGAGAAAATGGTCCATTACCCCTCAATCTTTAGTCAAAATCTCAACTACACACTCAACCTTTACGAGAGTCCCATTACCCCCTCTAAACATTTTTTTTACTATATTTTATACCCCTCCAATTGCTGACGTATCATGGGAGGTGAGAACACCCCCAATAAGCGCGTCAGTTGAGGCTTCAACCCTACAAAATCAGTATTTTTAAGTGCCACAAGTATAATACATGTCATTATTTTTAATTATTAAATAATGTTGTCTTCTCCAATTAATAAAAGACCCAACGATAATACTTCATCTCCAAACGTCAAATCTCATCTCTTGTATTTCCTTGGAGACAACTGTGCTGAGCTCAGCCTTGATAGGGGTGTGGATTTTGCCTTTTTGGGTGGTAGTGCGGCGGCGAGAGGCGGTGATACACAGTGATAGAAGAAAGAGTATGAGAACAAATACAACTCCAGCAAAGATCCCAATAACCACCCACAATTTCAATTCAAAAATCAAAGTGTTCTTTGATAACTCACTGTTCACAAACATCGCATCATACATGAACATTTTCTTCTTGGTAAACAAAATCCACTTCACTACATGTGTATTCTCAATAATATATGATGAGTAAAACTATCAAAGGGGAATATTGAATGAGTGTGGTTTCTGAATGTGTATCGAAAGTGAGGTTTTTCGATGAGATATTTGATCAGAATCTTGGAGTTTTCGGTGGATTTATGGCGAGATGGATTTGTTTCGGGCATTTTCATCGCTAATTTGGTGTTTTCGATCGTTTCCTACTGGTATTTGATCAGAAAAAGATGGAAAAAATAAGATGAATTCGCCAGAGTTATTTCGGCGAAATTTCACCAGCAAAAGATGGAAAAATAAGTTGTTTTCTCTCCCGATGGACCTCCCCTCTTTGTTTTTCCCTCTTTCTCTCTTTTTTCTTTCACTGTTTCTCCCCTCTCTCGCGTTTGGCTGTGTGTAGTAGTCTGTGTATTGTGTGCATTTCTCTGTGTGTAGTGTTGTAGATGGTGAGTGTGTGTATAGAGAGCTGTGAGATGTGAGTGTCGTCCGTGGAAATGGCGTAGTAGAAGGGAACTAAAAAAGTAGGTGGGCCCGGTGCGTGTACACACGCATGTCCAATTATTTGGTTTATATTAACAGATCAACAATTGAAGGGGTATAAAATACAGTAAAAAAAATATTTAGAGGGGTAATGGGACTCTCGTAAAGGTTGAGTGTATAGTTGAGGGGGGGGAGGGGTAATTGACCATTTTCTCAATTTTTTAAGATTAGAATGAACAAAAAATTTTGCCACCATAAGCTAAATGTAGAGGAAAACCATGCATGCAGTGAAGTGATATATTTATTTTTCAATTTGCCAAATGCATGCAGTGAAGTGATATATGAAGACTTATCATAAATATGATTCTGTACTTTGAAAAGGGTAAAAATGAAAAAAATAAAATAAATTTATGTTTCTTTTTCTTAACATGGGTGTCAAAATGGATCAATTCATTTATTGTGAAACAAAGGAAGTAATAAATATTGACAAATGATTTGAAGGATAAGTAATTAATCCTAAGTGTAAAACAGAAAAAAAACTATTTTTTTTGTCAAAAATGACAAAGAAAATTTAAATTTAAATTAGAAAATAGCAACAAGTAAAAAACGAAGGACGGGAATAGTATTCATTGATTTTAGATACTCTCTTTGTCCCATTTTATTCGTCTCAAATTTTTTAATTTAATTTCTCATTTTACTTGTAATTTTTCATTAATCAAGATAAGACAAGATAATTTTTTTCTGCCCTTTTTATCCTTAGTATTAATTGTTTTAATCTTCAAATTAAAATGTAAATATCATTTAATAGGAGTATTATAATAAAATAGTTATGTTATTAATTATTTTTCTTAACAAATGTGCAATATCCAATTGAAATGAGTAAAATGAGACGAAGGAATATTATTTTTACAAAGATCTAGTCACAGGTGAGTCATCTTTGTCCGGCCATCATTTAATGTTAATTGTTTTGCAAAACCACTATTTAAGAGACTAAAATTACCTAGCACCTTAAACGTTGTTTTTACAAAGACCTGGTCATCTTAGTTTTGTACTATAGAACAATTGCTTCCCTTTTTTCTTGACCTGTTGATGAGTCATTTTTGAAAACAAACAAACAATTTTGACATTGTTAAAAAAAATTGAGCTTCGAATGTGATTTTATATATGAGTCTCACCATTTAAGAAAACACATCAAATTTGATGATAAGGAATGAAAAACAGGGACTTGATGACGAAGAAGCCAACCACTAGATGACTTATTGGAGGAGGTGTTTCAATATAGTTTGACCAAGCCTTTTTTTTTTTTACAGGATTTTTATTTTTCCATTTTTTTGGGATAAATTGAACTGAAAGTATTGAAAAACAGTTCTGTTAAATAGAAAATGAAAAAATTAAAGGAAGGACGGTTTTGATCTCTTTTTAGAAAGTTGAAGGATGATTGATCTTAGTTAAGTGACATATTAGGAGGATGTAATGAAAGTTGTGGTAAAACAATGAGGATGTATTTGGTCAAAAACTCTTACCATTCTACTTAACCTCTTATCAACTAAATTTTTAAATTCATCAAAATATAATATTTTAAATATCTTTTTTGATTACTCATTTATGTGTAGCACAAATGCTAATATATAATGTTAACACCTAATTTTTGTCTTCCGACTAAATTTAATTTTGGATTTCTTCAATTTTAATAAAATTAAAATATTTATTTAATTCGAATAAATGCGCTCTAAAATATTTATTTGAGTTAATTTTGTCATTTAATTGACAATTATACGTTTTCGTATTTACATATGCAAAATTTATAATTTTCTTTACTTAAATGAACATTTTTATCAAAATTGGACTTTTACTGATTAGGCTTGAAAATTAAACTAAATGGATAAAGTCTTGATTTAAATAAAATTTATTCTCAAAATTAATTTATTTAGAGAAATATTTATTTGATTTTATTAAATCAAGAAGCTCAAGATGAAAAGAAGTATTCATTCGTATTGAATTTTTAATTTAATTTAGTCAATCTATTATATTTGGTCATAATTGAAATCAAATTGGCCATAATTTCAATGCAATCGGCCAATTGATTTTCAATTTGGTCAAAATTAAATAAATTTGGCTAAATTTTAAATCCCAATTGGGGTTATATTTTAAATAACCCTAAATTTCCAAAAACTCTCATAATTTCTACCCAATTTTCACAAATCAAATTCAAATCCCAAAATTCAAATTTTGAAATTCAGAAATTGTACTACATTGTACAATTCTCCCTCAACCTTATCCTTTTTTCAATTTTAAAATTCAAAAATAGTACTACATTGTATAATCCCCCTCAACTTTATCCTTTTTTCAATTTTGAAATTAAAAAATAGTACTACACTGTATAATTTCCCTTCAACCTTATCCTCTTTTCAATTTTAAAATTTAAAAATTGTACTACATTGTACAATTTTCCCACATTATCTTCCACCTCACCTTATCTTTAATTTTAAAATTTTTAAAAACACCCTTAAATTCTTTCTCCCACATTGATGGATTTATAGCATTGGATCTCCATTCTTTCCTATTAATACTATCATTATTTTGGTAGAAAGCAAGTCTCAAAGTCAAAAAAGTCTCATGGTTGAAAAAAATTTTTTTGAGCAAAGAAGAGTTTTTTTTTTTTTAGTAAAAATTTTCCTTTTCCGTGAAATTCGTGGGTTAATCGAAGTTCTCGAGTTGAACATTTTTAGGTAATGATCAAGACTCCGAAGAAAGCTTGTAGTTTCGTTTTGCCGTCCCAAAAAAGGTAAACACACATTTTCTCTTTTTTAATTTTATTATCGTTTTCTTCTTCGTAGTTCGTAATTATAGTTTTGTTTATTGAGATTATTTGTTGTAGACGACCTTGAAGGCCATAGGACACTATGGTATCGATATTATGACTATTTTCATATTCATGGCATAAAAATGAGCTAGTAATAGTTGAATAGTTTTTTTGTCTTTATTTTTTGATTATTATGAATAAAGTTCTGATCTTTGCTTAAAATATGTACTCATGCTTTGTTTAAATTCATTGTTGGCGTATATGTTTGTTTTTAACATGTAAAGTTGTTTTCTTTATGTTTGAAAAGAATAGTTAATATTGATTGTTTCGCCTTTTGACTTTATTCTTTGATTATTATGGATAAAGTTTTGATCTTTGCTTCAAATATGTACCCATGTTTATTTAAATTTATTTTTGACGGATATGTTTGTTTTTATCACGTAAAGTTGTTTCCTTTATGTTGAAAAGAATAGTTAATATGACTGTTCTGTCTTTTGGCTTTATTCTTTGATTATATGGGTAAAGTTTTGATCTTTGCTTAAAATGCATGCTCATGCTTTGTTAAATTCGTTATTGGTGAATGTGTTTGCTTTTAGTATGTAAAGTTGTTTCCTTTATGTCGAAAAGGAATGGTTACTATTGTTAAAGGACTGTGAAATTGTTTCTCAATTTGAAGTAGTGAGTTACTTATTTTCGTTGTCAAAATTGTCTTCGATTTTCTCTTGTTTAGATTGAAAAGTGATAGGGTTATAGATTTTGTTGAAATGGTGTAGAACTAAAATAGGAGTTGACATAATTGGACACTTTATTTTTAGAATTAATCTTTTACTATTTCTTCTATGTTGTCTTCGAATATCATTTCTCAAATATTCTTAATATATGTTATTTGCTTCACTTTGCTTATTGGTTTACTTTTTAAAGTGGTTTTATTCATTTAGACGTCCCATTGTTATTCACATGCTATAGTGATTTTTTTTTCGTCTAAGTTATAGATATATTGATTGATCCACTCTGTATTAAAAAGTGTTGTTGCATTAGTATGTCTTGTATTTCATATTTGAGGTGCTATGAATGATTTCCTCATCTCTTGCTCATTCTCCTTTTCTTTGCTTAATGAAAACATGTCTTAGACTTTATCATATCATAGTATTTGGAACAAATATGTGTTAATTTATTTATCCAGATTTTAAGCAACTATGCTTATGGATTCATATCTTTCTTTCAAGGGCTAGTTAATTATATTGTGTTAGATTCAATTTTCTGTAAGATTGTTTAGGAGATGGGTTGATTTCCTTTTTGTTGGATAATTTGGTTTGCTTTGATGTCATAACTTATTATTTCTTTATGCTTGAGAATGCTATTTTTACCATCTCATCATTTATCTATTTAGTGTAGAATTCTCAAACACATATTAATTTTTTTTCTTTTATCTTTTTCTTTGCATGAATCTATTTTGGAGTCCAGTCCAAATGGACTCCTTTCCTCTTGCATTTCGTAATGGTCCAATGAGGCCCATCTCTCCGAGTCAAGTCCTAAGTTTTAAACCCAGAGTCGATTATATGGCGTGCGGGTGCAAAAAGATGAAAGAAGAAAAAAAATGGGAGAAAACCCGTTGATGAGGTTACTAAGAGACTTGAAAAGTCTCGATTTATTATTGTCTTAGTTTTATTTATTCATTCATTTGGGCCTCGAAGTCAAAGTTGTAATTTAATACTGGTGAAATGAATTTTGGGCCTCAAAGGTCCAAAAACTAGCTTAGGACAAGTTATGGGCCAAAAGCCCAAGGTTTAGATTAGGACAGGTGAAGATGAGCCAAATGTCCAATTTAGATTAGGAGAAGATTTATGGATTTGGGCCTAATGGCTTAAGTCATTTAGTCCCCCCTTCCCCTTCATATGCTAGTTGTTTTTAGTTTTCTTAGACTTAGTTAAAAATTTCCGCTAAGTCATTAAATTTATTTTGCACAAATCTTGAAGATAATTTTTTCCTTAATCGTTTTCTTCTAAAAAATCAATTTTCCTTTTTAAAGTTAGTCAAAAAAAATATTTTTGAATAGTCCGGATAATCACAAGTTAGCGGATACTCTTGGTGCTTTAACAACCTCCCAAGAGTATTAATAGAAACCACTTACTTAGAATTTCTAAACTTAAAAGATTTTTTCTGTTTTGAATCTTTTAAGTAAGATTTTTAATTTTTCTTGACATTTTTTCAAAAATCAAGTGGCGACTCTGTAATTGCTTAAATTATTTTAAAATTTTCTTTAAAGTTTTGAAATAGTTTAAAAAGTCAAAATCAAATGTTTTCCAACCCTTCGAATAGAAAAAGGGCCAAAACAGAAATGACGACTCTGCTAGGGAGTTTAACTAGGTTCTAACCAAATATTTGAATTAGCTTCTTTGACTAATTATTAAACTGTTTATGTGCTTATATATTTAAGTTCTACGACATTTAACTATTACATTTCATGGCATAATCTCGCATGATGATTATTAAATTATTTTGGGATTTCGTTGATGTCCTGACCTCTGTTGATCAACTCCAAATCAAGTTGTTGGAATACGACAGTTTATCGGCACGTTAGGCGGTTGGAGGTTTTTGTATTTCCAAACTCAAGTTTTTCACTTGGGAACCTGTGTCTAAATCCACTCTAGACACCCAGGATAGAGCTAAACCAAAACCTTATTTAGGAGCCTAGGATGACCCAGTACCTGAGGAGGTATTGAGTCCATTAAAAAACCTGCCTTACGTCTATTTGATCACGAGTACGATCATTCTTTATGTATTAAATTGAAGGATATAATGCCGAATTGTAAGAACCATTGTACCTTGGGTTTGAGGGTTTTATTTAGATAGTTTTGTTTAATCAAAAGAAGCTTTTCATAAGAAGGATATGCAGACGTTTCAAGAAGTTAAAAGATCAAAGGGCCTCCAAGAGGCTTAGTTTAGATTTGCTCCCCTATGTGGAATTGATATCATGTATTTCCCTTTTCCCTCATTTTGTATCCCCATTTAATTTATTAATGAAGTTTGTATAATATTTTGGGGGCAATGAAACATCTTACAAATGACATATATATCCTTCAAAGGTTAGGCTTACCTTTGACTTAAAAGGTCCCAAGTAAGTTAGGATGCGTTAAAAATTATTTATGTGCTAAAGTACTTCATTATTTTTCTTTGACTATGTTTGATTTGTCTCATTATTTTGGTCAATTATTATAATTTATGAACTAACATTTTACTTTCTGATTGTTTTTCCTTTTCTTTTAGAGATAGGCTGATTTGTGTTGGTAACCAAACTTGCTTGCTTCATAAAGACTAAAAGTATAATAATCATTGACGTCATCAGTCGTGAAGAAGAATGAAGTTCCCTCCAAGGCACACTTTTGGCGTTCTTCTATCTTAAGTTATTGTCTTATTTTCTAGTAATCATACTTTATTGTTTTGATTTCCTTATAATCGTATTTTATGGTTTGATTCCCTTGTAATTTCACTCTGTGATATCCTTGTAACCATACTTTCTAGTTGTAATGAACTACGTTCGGCCTGATTTTCCTAGTGGAATACATAGGCGGCCTGTACTGGCTTCGGTCATATTATCAAAAATAGTAAATATTACTTTTAGTTCTATGAACTACGTTTGACCTGAATTCCCAAGCAAGGGATACGTAGGCGGTCTATGTCGGCTTTGGTCAACTCCTTAGGAAAATTTATCCTTTTTCCTTATATACGAACTACGTTTGACCCTGAATTTTCAAGAATGGAATACATAGGTGGCCTATGTCGGCTTTAGTCAATCACTTAAAATATTTATTTTTTCATCTTATGGTGGAACTACGTTTGGTATGGTTTCCATCTCAATGGAATATGTGATCACCACATTAGCTCGATCATATTCTCCATAAGCTTTTATTTAAGAGGATCCTTTTTCAAGTTACATGGAGATGACATTGAAACGTGTAACTGGGGCAGAAATTTTTGAGAAGGTCTCAAAAATTTCACAAGAACTTGACATTTGCTACAAAGTTAAACATCAGACGTTGCTGAAGCCAAATCAGTGCATAATTTTGAGAAGTTATAAAATTTCAGGTTATGCTATGCCAGAAAGGACTCGAGTATTTTGCATTCTAGATTGGGACAGAATTTTTAAGAGGATCTAAAAAATTTCATACTAAATGATGTCATAAGTTACAAAGAAGTTTGAGAGTTTCTAAAGTGGGGCAGAATTTTTGAGGGAGATCCTAAAAAATTCCACAAAGACTACATTTCAACCCTGTGAATCGATGATCAACAAGGAGCATCAGGAAAGCAAGGAAAAACCAACACAGTCAGCCTCTCAAAATTAAGAATTTTTCTTTGGATGTTGGAACAATAAAGTCACAATGTTGACAATGTTAAGCTTGATAAAGGGCATTACTAGATCCACTATGGCCTTGCCATAATAATCCTGACAACTTTTTTTCTCCTTTTTTTCTCTTGATTTATGTTTATATTACTTTGTTATGATCTCTAATACTTTTTTTAATTTTATAGAAAAATGATCGGGCACAACGATTGAGATATGAAGATATTATTCAAAACACTATCTCTAAATCATCATGAGTCAAACAACTTTATCTCTAAACTCTATCTTCTGTTACACTCCTGGCTTAGTTACAATAAATTATTTTGTTATTAATGAGTGTTGTTTGAGTTATGCTGGTGATGTTATGCAAGACCGCCTCGGATTGTCACCCTATTCGAGGTGATGTATCTTATTATATTTGGGTCATCTACCATTTCAAAAGGACATTCTCAACTGTCACTTTATTCGAGATGACACATCTTATTATATTTGGTACATCCCCCTTTTAAAAGGACACATCTTATTGTATTTGAATTTTTCACCCTTTAAGAGGATGCATCAGATCAACTCTTTATTTGAGACAATATGTTATTATATTATGGATCGTCACCTCCTTCAGAGTGACATATTATTATGTTATGGATCGTCACTTTCCTCAGAGTGACATATTATTTTGTTATGGATTGTCACTTTCTTCAACATGACATGTTACTATGTTTGGATCATCACCTCCTTCAGAGTGACATGTTATTATGCTATGGACCGTCAGCTCTTTCAGTGCGATATGTTATTATGTTTAGATCGTCACCTCCTTTAGAGTGACATGTTATTATGTTATGGACCGTCACCTCCTTAAGTGTGACATGTTATTATGTTATGGATCGCCACCTCCTTCAGAGTGACATGCTATTATGTTATGGATTGTCACCTTCCTTAGAGTGACATATTATCATGTTCTAGACTATCACCTCCTTCAACGTGACATATTATTTATATTATGAAGTCACCTCCTTTAGAGTGATCTATTATTATCTTATGGACAATCACCTCCTTCAGAATGATATATTATTATGTTATGAACCGCCGCCTTCTTCAGAGTGATATGTTATTATATGGACTATCACCTCCTTCAGTGTGACATATTATTTTGTTTGAATCGTCACCTCCTTTAGAATGACATGTTATTATGTTATGGACCATCACCTCCTTGAGCGTGACATATTATTATGTTATGGATCGTCACCTCATTCAGAATGACATGTAATTATATTATAGATCATCACCTTCCTCAGAGTGACATGTTATTATGATATGGATTGTCATCTCCTTCAGCATAACATATCATTATATTATGGGTAATCACCCCTTTCAGCGTGACATCTTATTAAATTATGGATCATCCCTTCTTCAGCGTGACATGTTATTATGTTATGGATTGCCACCTCCTTTAACGTGATATATTATTATGTTATGGACCATCACCTTCTTCAAAGTGACATGTTATTATGTTATGGAGCATCACCTCCTTTAGAGTGACATATTATTATGGACAGTTACCTCCTTCAGAGTGATATGTTATTATATGGACTGTCACCTCTTTCAGCGTGACATGTTATCATGTTTTGGAATGTCACCTCCTTTAGAGTGACATATTATTATATTATGAACTATCACCTCCTTCAGAGTGACATATTATTATGTTATGGGTTGTCACCTCCTTTAGAGTGATATGTTGTTATGTTATTAGACTGTCACTTTCTTTAGAGTGACACGTTATTCTATGGATTGGCATCTCCTTCAATATAATATGTTACTACATTATGAATTTTCACCTCTTTCAGTGTGGCAGACTAAAGCAAGGTATGAACGATTGCCCTCATATTGCATTTGATACTAATAAGCTTAGTGTAGGTAATTAATAGACAGGTTGGACTGTCACTCTATTAAAAGTGACATGTTATATTTAAATTGGGTCGTTCTACCTTCAATGAGACACGTTGGACTGTCACTTCGTTCAAAGTAGCATGTTGCATTTAAATTGGTTCGTCCTCCCTTCAATGAGACACGTTGGACCTTCACTCCGTTCAAAGTGACATATTGCATTTAAATTGGGTCGTTTTCCCTTTAACGAGACATGTTGGACCATCACTTTATTCAAAGTGGCACATTATATTTAAATTGGGTTGTTTGCCCCTCAATGAGACACGTTGGACCGTCACTCCGTTCAAAGTGACACATTACATTTAAATTGGGTCGTCTACCCTTCAATGAGACACGTTGGATCGTTATTTCGTTCAAAGTGGCACAATATTTTTAGAACAAGTTTTGCAACTTGGTTAATCAACTGTCTCAACATAGCATGTTCAAACAGGTATGCGCTAATTTATATTTGTGTAATGCTATATTTACAATTAATCATTTGTTCAAGTTGTTGTCGAGAGCATTCAAAATTATGAAATTTTTAAATCAAAGCCACAGGTGCGGACGACTCTAAAAGGGACGCAGCACAACGTTGAACTTATTTTTAGCAGCAAATAGGACGTAGCCTAGAGAGGGACGTCAAACTTTTTGGACGCGATCTAAAGGATGATTGTCACTACCCGTAAACCACACCCCTGTTAGAAGGCATGTGGGTACCTTGGAATGTTCTGTTTTCAGTTTCACCTTCTGGATATTTCTACACTCATACCGAGGGTAGCCTTCTCTTTCTTTAAATCGAGCGATAGGACACCTAGAGTTGTGAAAATTATGTTCGGGTAAATTCTTGTCGATGGATGTGAAGGATCCCACATTCATAGTTAAGAGGTTACAAACCCTTTTTTCATAACTCGAATGACTTGTCACTTATTCTGAGCTAAAGATTGTCTAAAATAAAAGACTATCTTTTCTACCGGTCTAGTCGAACTAAAAGTAGTGTAATTCCCTGAGTCTCAGGGATATGTAGGTTGGGCTCTTTGTTGAAAATTCGACTGTATTTCAACCTCTCCACAATCTTGACTGCATTCCAACCTCCCCGCAATCCGCTTATTCTTCGGCTTTTTAATTTTACTAAAATTCAAAGTCGGAATAGCTAATGAATTCTTTGAAAATCGTGCTCAAAATCAAGCTTTATGAACTACAAGTGGCTTGAATTCTTATGTAACCCGAGATATATAGGAATCTCGACATCGAGGTCCGACCATAACTCCATGTAACTTGCGCGAAAACCAATCTCTTTCAGAAATGAATTTGTAGTCGAACAAAAATTAGGAATGTCAAAACTCCTTTTTTTTCCCCAGGGTTACTTGCATCCACCCTACCCAAAGGGAGGGGGCAGTTGTTGATACTTAATTTTTGCTCTCCACGACTAAATTTAACCCTGAGTTTCTTCAATTTTTTTTAAAATTAAAATATTTATTTCATCTGGATAAATGCACTCTAAAATATTTATTTGGATTAATTTTGTGATTTAATTGACAATTATATATTTTTGTATTTACATATGTGAAATTGTATACTTTTTTTTTTAACTAAATGGACATTTTTATTAAAATTAGACTTTGACTAATTAAGCTTGAAAATTAATCTAAATGGATAAAGTCTTGATTTAAATAAAATTTGTTCTCAAAATTAATTTATTTGGAGAAATATTTATTTGATTTTATTAAATCAAGAAGCTCAGAATTAAAAAAAGTATAATTCGTATTGAATTTTTAATTTAATTTAGCCAATCTATTATAGTTGTCCATAATTTAAATCAAATTGGTCACAATTGCAATGCAATCGGCCAACTGATTTTCAATTTAGTCAAAATTAAATAAATTTGGCTAAATTTTAAATCACAATTGGGTTATATTTTAAATAACCCTAAATTTTAAAAAACTCTCATAATTTTTACCCAATTTCCACCAAAATCAAATTCAAATTTTGAAATTCAAAAATTGTACTATATTGTACAATTCTCCCTCAACCTTGTCTTTTTTCCAATTTTAAAATTCAAAAATAGTACTACACTGTACAATTCCCTCTCAATCTTGTCCCTTTTTAGTTTTAAAATTCAAAAATAGTACTATATTGTACAATTCTCCCTCAACCCTATCTTTTTTCTACTTTTGAAATTCAAAAATAGTACTACATTGTACAATTTCCCTCACCTTATCTTCCAC
The DNA here is from genome assembly GCF_002878395.1 of Capsicum annuum. NCBI lineage: Eukaryota > Viridiplantae > Streptophyta > Magnoliopsida > Solanales > Solanaceae > Capsicum > Capsicum annuum. The sequence goes on along the minus strand of NC_061114.1, from coordinate 99,043,258 downwards.
CTCACCTTATCTTCAGTTTTTAAAATTTCAAAAACACCCCTAAATTCTTTCTACCACATTGATGGATTAATAGAATTGGATTCTCATTCTTTCCTATAAATTCTACCATTATTTTGGTAGAAAACAAGTCTCAAAGTTAAAAAAGTCAAAAAGTCTCAAGGTTGAAAAAAAAAAAAAGCTTTGAGCAAAGAAGAGTTTTTTTTTTCTTTTTAGTAAAAATTTACCTTTTCCATGAAATTTGTGGGCTAATCAAAGTTCTCTAGTTGAACGATTTCCGGTGGTGATCGAGATTCCGAAGAAAGCTTGTAGTTTCATTTTGCTGCCCCCCAAAAAGTAAACACATCTTTTCTCCTTTTTAGTTTTATTATCATTTTCTTCTTCATTTTTTCTTCTTCGTAGTTCGCAGTTGTAATTTTGTTTACTGGGATTATTTGCTGTAGACAGCCTTGAAGGCCATAAGACATTATGGTATCGATATTATGGCTATTTTTATATTAATAGTATAAAAAATAAGCTAACAATAGTGGAACATTTTTTTTGGCTTTATTCTTTGATTATTATGAATAAAGTTTTGATCTTTACTTAAAATATGTACTCATGCTTTGTTTAAATTCATTGTTGGCGTATATATTTGTTTTTAGCATGTAAATTTGTTTCCTTTATGTTTGAAAAGAATAGTTAATATTGATTGTTTCGCCTTTTGGCTGTATTCTTTGATTATTATGGATAAAGTTTTGATCTTTGCTTTAAATATGTACTCATGTTTATTTAAATTCATTTTTGGTGGATATGTTTGTTTTTAGCATGTAAATTTATTTTCTTTATGTTGAAAAGAATAGTTAATATGATCGTTCTGTCTTTTGGCTTTATTCTTTGAATATTATGGGTAAAGTTTTGATCTTTGCTTAAAATGCATACTCATGCTTTGTTAAATTCTTTATTGGTGGATGCGTTTGTTTTTAGCATGTAAAGTTATTTTCTTTATAACGAAAAGGAATGGTTACTATTGTTAAGGGTCTGTAAAATTGTTTCTCAATTTGAAGTAGTGAGTTACTTATTTTCGTGGTTAAAATTATCTTTGATTTTCTCTTGCTTAGATTAAAAAGTTGTTAGGGTTGTAGGTTTTGTTGAAATGGTGTAGAACTAAAATAGGGTTGGCATAATTGGACACTTTACTTTTAGAATTAATCTTTTACTATTTCTCCTATCTTATCTTCGAATATCATATCTCAAATATTCTTAATATATGTTATCTGCTTCACTTCACTTATTGGTTTACTTTTTAAAGTGGTTTTATTCATTTAGATGTCCCATTGTTATTCACATGCTATAGTGATTTTTTTTCCGTCTAAGTTATAGATATGTTGATTGATCCACTTTGTATTAAAAGGTGTTGTTGCATTAGTATATCTTGTATTTCATATTTGAGGTGCTATGAATGATTTCCTCATCTCTGCTCATTCTCTTTTTCTTTGCTTAATGAAAACATGTCTTAGACTTTATCATATCATAGTATTTGGAGCAAATATGTGTTAATTTATTTATCCAAATTTTAAGCAACTATGCTTGTGGACTCATGTCTTATTTTCAAGGGCTAGTTAATTATATTGTGTTAGATTTGATTTTTTGTAAGATTGTTTAGGAGATGGGTTAATTTCCTATTCATTAGATAATTTGGCTTGCTTTGATATCATAACTTACTATTTCTTTATGTTTAAGAATGTTATTTTTTCCATCTCATAATTTATCTATTAAGTGTAGAATTCTCAAACACATGAATTTTTTTTTCTTTTATCTTTTCCTTTGCATGAATCTGTATTCGAGTCCAAATGAACTCCTTTCCACTTGAATTTTGTAATGGGTTAATAAAGCTCATATCTTCGAGTCATGTCCGAAGTTTTAAATCCAAAGTCGGTTATATGTCGTGCGGGTACAAGAAGATGAAAGAAGAAGGAAAATGGGTGAAAACCCATTGCTGAGGTTACTAAGAGACTTGAAAAGTTTTGATTTTTGTTATTGCCTTAGGTTTATTTATTGATTTAGTCATTTATTTATTTATTAATTTGGGCCTCAAATCCAAAGTTGTAATTGAATACTGGTTAAGCGAATTTTGGGCCTCAAAGGTCCAAAAACTAGCTTAGGATAGGTTACGGGCCAAAAGCCCTAGGTTTAGATTAGGACAGGTGAAGATGTGCCAAAATTTCAAATTAGATTAAGACATTATTTATGGATTTGAGCCTAATGACTTAAGTTATTTAGTCTTCCCATTTCCTCTTTATATGCTAATTGTTCTTAGTTTTCTTAGACTTAGTTAAAAATCCCCGCTAAGTCATTAAATTTGTTTTGCACAAATCTTGAAGATAATTTTTCCTTAATTGTTTTCTTTTCGAAAACCAAATTTCCCTTTTAAAGTTAGTTAAAAAATTTATTTTCGCATAGTCCGGATAACCGCAAGTTAGCAGATACTCTTGGTTCCTAAACAACCTTCCAAGAGTATTAATAGGAACCACTTACTCAGAATTTCTTAACTCAAAAGATGTTTTCTGTTTTGAATCTTTTAAGTAAAAATTTTAGTTTTCCTTGATATTTTCTCAAAATTCAAGTTGCGAATTCGTAATTTCTTAAATTATTTCAACATTTTCTATAAATTTTTGAAATGGTTGAAAAAGTCGAAACCAATTATTTTCCAACCCTTCGAATAGAAAAAGGGTAAAAACCCATAATTTAAAAAATAATTATAAAATAACATGTAGGAAATAACGTGAAAATAGGTTTCAAAGTCTGAAAATTCATATTTCTCTCACTTCCTCTCCCCTCCCCTAACCCGAAATAGACTTCAAAGTCTCAATTTATATTTCTCTCAGTTCCTCCACCCTACCCCAACCCACAGCCACTGACACCCCCACCCCCCAACCACTATCACCACCTTCTCCACCTTCCCCAAACAATAATTGCCAACTCCATCGTCTCCAAACTCAACCCCCAACCACCTCACCAATGATGCTGGAGCTACCAAAACTTACCTCTACCCTGATCGACAAAATCATGGAATTGAGTCATTGCTCTCTGATAAGATCGCACGGTGGCAAGACCCTGCGCTTCTAGCTTACAACAATGTTGTTTTCTCTTAAGAGGATTTTGTTAAGATTTCTAGGACTGGTGGTGGTGGCAAGAATGGTCAGGCTTGGAAAATCGTGCTTTGAGTCATTTCATAATTTCATCTATTAAATAGTTGAATTAAATGTGAAACTGGCAATGACCTTTGCTAATACGTTAACTGAAAGCGTAATGTGTATACTTTGAGTAAATAGAGCTTTATCAAATCAAAAATATTTTGATATTAAAATTGCAAAATTCAACTTGTGATTAAGAAATCTTGACAGAGATTATTGATTTGGGAGTTTGGACTGGTACTAGGCTGATTTTATTTGTGATTTTGGTTGTGTTTACTGGTGAGTTCAAATTTTTTCTGAGGTCACATGGAAGAACTTTATGGAAATTGATAGCAACCAAAATTAGTATGAATCTTTATTAGCATGAAGCTATTACAACAAAAATTTAAGTAGTTTGTAATCCAATCAAGGAGTTGTAAGTTATAATTCTCTGAAGGAGTGATTCTGTTTTGGCATCTAAAATTGTTAATTTATGTGAGAAATGGTGGAAGAGGCATTTGAATGAGAAGGATGTGTTGATTTCACAGGCATGAAAATGGAGGGGTGCAGTAGGGTAAAGGGTCGACGGTTGGTGGAGTAAAAAAGAAAGAAAATTCTTTCTTTCTTTATTTTAATTAAAAAAATTTTAAAAGGTGGGAAGTTCGGGACCATGTTTAAAAGGTGGACGTGCCTTTTGTGTTTCTATAACACACTCCTATGGGGTTTATGCCACATAGAATGCCATGTCAAAAAAAGAGTTTAAAAAATTATTTTTTATTGGGTTATAGGGTTCAGATGACAAAAAGGTTAGTAGAAGTGTAAACTTTATAAATCCAAACAAGTACAAGGGTTCATCTGATCATTTTTCCTTTATTAGTGCAGGAGAAATGGAAAAATACCCAATTTATTAGGCTGCTTATTATAATTGCAAGTTTATGCATCTTTGCCCTCCAAATAAAATATATTTTGACTTTTAATTTATAGTTAGGATAAGCCATTTTACTCTATAAAATTGTGTCTTATGAACACTCATGCCTATAGATACACTTGCTAAAGTGAACCAATTGTTGAATGCCATATGTAGTTAAGTATAACTAGGAAAGATATTAGAACTATAATAACATATCCAACACAATTTTCACAAGTGGATCTAAAAAGGGTACATGAGTAGATAGGTATCTTTTACTATACCCTCAACTTAAAAGAAATATACCTAATAAACAAATTGTAAGAAAAATATGACAATATGCTACAAAACAAATGCGGCAACAAATTGTAGTATACATTGTGACATTGAAGTTTAAGAAACTTAAAACTATATACACAATAACTAAGTAACACTACTAAAAATGAGAGGTGCAAGGAGAAGGCTTGCATCATGCTCTTCTAACACAAAGCGTGACAATACTCAACTACTTATATCATCAACCTTCATTCTTTTTCTATCTAAGATTATGTTCTCAGTCAACTAAAGTTGTGTCATGTATTATCTAATCATTATTTACCCTAGTTCTTTTTTCACCTACTTTTACCTCTCCTTAATTTTTTGTTACAGTCAACCTTTCACACATCCTAACCAGCATATCCTTGCACCTCCTCACCACATATCTTATTTTAATATCCTACATCTACTTTACCAAATTTGATCCAAATACTTAACTTGATCGATACAAATTTTTTATACGCTTCTTACCATGTGTTCTTCACTTGATTGACTTGGATACACAAGGCCTTTGCTAGTTTCTCAAACCATACTATTTGACATAATGCTTCTCTGGTAGGTCAAATTCCGCGAACAACTCCAACACTTATCTCTAGTAGCAAAGTATGATACCAAAATAAGGTATCAATAGTTAAGAACAAGAAGAAGATAAATTGAGAAGAAGAAGGAAGAAGAGAATTAGAGAAGATAAAATAGACAATTCAATAGATTTACATCTAAGCTAAGTAAGTTTATTACAATTGAGCTATTTATACTAGTAAAATGGAAATGAACATGCCAAATGCATGAAGCAGTGAAATAGATCTTAACTTTCTCACCTAATAACTTATATTTGAATTTGCCTATGCAATAGCTCAGTCATCTGCTGACTGGAATGTATGTGGGTCTTAGGATATGACAACAACTTTATCAGTATTTCTTATATCAATACCCTCTTCCTAGAAAATATATTCATCCTCAAGGAGAAAGGAAGGTAAACTAGTCCTTAAAGTAGATGATACCCTCTTCTTAGGAATCCATTCATCTTAAAACGGATGGCTAAGGATATTACTTACAAGCTATAGTCGGTATGATGATACCACTAATTATAACCTTGGTTAATGATAAGGAATGACTGTTTGGTTGAGTGGTAATGGTTTAATTGGGCAATAATGGCGGGGTGTGATAGCTAACCGTGAAGGTGTGAGTCCAATGGACGGACATTGGAAACTCATATTTGTCGATATAAGGATTAGTCATGGCAACCATATATGATACTTACAGGGTATACGGGAATCCCCTAAGTACACTTGTACATATGTATCATGGAGAGTGAAGGTTAATTGGGAATCCCCTACTCCTATGGTATCTTTGATTCATGTAGCTACATGTATTGGGGCCTATTTAGGGGGTTACATTAGACCCATATAGCCCGTGGGTGGTTCTAGGACAGTTAAGCTACACATACCCAGGTTAATGGTTTTAAAGGCATGCTAAACCTAGTTTCTTTTCCCAACATGGTTATATATATGTATGTATGGTTGTGAATGTATATAGTTGGTTTTCTTGGTTTTAGAGGTTAGTATTATTTTATCCTTATCCTGAGTGCATGCTAGCATTCACCTGCTAACCGATCTTCGGGCGACTGTATTCCCATGCAATATAGAAATCGATCATTCTACTTCTCCTGCTTAGTAATCAGATTTGAGATCAACTCAGTTGGATTAAAGTGGTAATCTTTCCTATTTTGGAAGGCTCTATTTCACGTCATGGATAGTTTTACATACTTTGGTCATTTTATAGAATATGGTTTTGCCTATGATTGAGGGCATGTCCCGACCGAATATTGTTTTACTTTTAGTTAGAGGCTTTGTGGGACTACTATGGATTGGTATATGTGGTACCGGTAGTGGTGTTAGCCTTGGCATTAGTATTGGTACTATGACCGATATCTTTTAACTATATTTATGATTGTTCTATCCTACTATGTTATGGACTCGTACTTGATTATTGTTTTGGTTTTGGTATGGTTATTGGTTGGGTATTAGATGGTTAGACTTCCTTGGGTTAGTCACTATTATGGACCTATCCCATATTCTGGAATTATACAAAATGCTATCTTGTTATATGTCTAGAATTTATCCAACTTAGCGTGTTTGGAGGTTGAGTTGGGTAATAAAGATGGTTCTCGATCCTGGTTGGACTTGGGATACCCATTACGATAAGGACCAATTTGGGTAATGTCAATTTGGTATCAGAGCTTTAGGTTCATGTTTAATTGGGAGTCCACAAAGTCATGTTGAGTAGAGTCTCTTTTAAGGGTGTGTAGCATGCCACACTCATAAGAAAGAGGCTACAAGGCATTTAGGATCTATTTCTCTTTCTTTGTGTTCCATTTTTAAGCTTGGAGTCTATGTCCTAGAATCTTCTCTAATTCATGTTTATTTGCCTTTCAGATCATGCCTCGATGATATAATGCTCATGAAAAATATTTTGTCCCAACTGGGATAGTGTTAATGGGACACACTCTACTCATGGATCCATACTTGGTCTCAGGGTCCCATCCCTAATTGTTCTAGAGTTCCAGTGGTTCCTTATAGTTCTCCTTAGGCAGATGTGATAGATGTGGAGTTTTGTCAGTCTATCCATGTGATTACTCAATTGGTAGCTTCTCAGGCTAAGCGTAGTGCATCTAGTATTGCTTTTTCTGATGCCACAAGGATTGGCCAGTTTATAAGGTTGATTCCTTTAATTTTTACTAGTGTTAAGGTGGTAGAGTATCCTCAGGGTTTTCTAGTCTAGATGGAAAAGATCTTTTGGGTCATGCAGGTTGTGAATATGGAAGGAGTGAATTTTGCTGCCTATCAGCTAAAAGATATGGCGTATCAATATTACGAGAAATGGGATTAGGCAAGGGGTGAGGTTGATGAGTCATCTCCATGGGAGACTTTCTATAATGCTTTTTTGGATCACTTCTTTCCTCGAGAGTAGAGAGAAGTGAAAGCGAAGGTATTTGTTAATCTAAAATCGAGAAAGATATCGGTCAAAGAGTATGCCTTGAAATTTCATTGGTTGTCTATGTATGCTCAAAAAATAGTATCGGATATAAGGGCCAGGATTAGAAAGTTTACTTTAGGACTATCTCGTGAATTGATTTTTAAAAGCAAGACTATATTGCTGATCAAAGATATGGATATCTCTAGGTTGGTTGTTCATATACAACAGATGAAGGAGGAAAAGAGAAAGTAGGTTGAGGTAGGTAAAAGGCAGGGTAAGAAGTTTAAATCCTCTAAGAAGGGTGGTGGTCAATAGCAAAGTAGTTGGGATAGAGGTAAATGGCCAAAGAAGAAGTGGAAGAGTTCTGGTTCTTTCTCTACTATTAGTGCTTCTTACCCAAAGCCATCGGGAGATAGGCGTCAGCAGGCTGGTGATAAATTTAGGGCACAGAGTGCCCAATCTCAGGCTAGTGGGGCTCATTCGGCTTTATCATGTCCTCCTTATAGGTTCTGTGGTCAGTTTCATCAAGGCTTCTGTGATAAGGTGAGGGATAGGTGCTAATATGGTTATCTAGGTCATATGCTTAGAAATTGTCCGATTGATAAGGGTGCTTCGAGAGTGAACAAGGTTCTGGTTGCCTCTTCATTCGCTCCTGTACCCAGGGGTGCTGCTTCTGGTAGCAACACAGGCGAAAATAGGTTATATGCTCTTGCGTCCCAGCAGGAGTCTGAGGCATCGCCTGATGTCATGATGGTACGTTACAACTCTTTTCTTGTGAGGTGTATTATTTACTTGATTCAGGGTTCACTCTCTCTTATGTGACCCTATTTCTAGTTGTTTATTTTGGTTTTGATCTTGAGGTTATTATGGATCTTTTTTCTATTTATACCCCGGTAGGTGACTTTGTGGTTGCTAAAAGAGTCTATAGGGTGTGTGTGGTATTAGTTGGTAGTAAGGAGACTTTAGTGGATTTGTTCGAATTAGATATGATGGATTTTGATGTCATTTTAGGGGTGTATTGGTTACACTCTTGCTACGCATCTTAGATTGTCAAACCCATACAGTTGTCCTTAAGTTCTCTGGTGAACCGATTATTGAATAAGAAGGTGGTTCCCTAGCTCCTAAGGGGAATTTTATATCACACCTTAGGGCTCATAGGTTAATCTTTAAAAGGGTGTCTCTATCATTTGGTCCGAGCTAAAGACTCTAACTCAGAAGGTCTTTCTTTGCATTCAGTTTCGCTGGTTAATGAGTTTTCTAGAGTCTTTTTGGATGATCTTCCTTGTGTTCCTCCGGATAGGGAGATTGAGTTTGGAATTGATTTGGTTCCGGACACTTGTTCAATATCTATTCCTCCGTATAGAATGGCTCCTCCTGAGTTGAAAGAACTTAAGAAACAACTTAAGGATCTTTTGGATAAAGGTATCATCTATCCTAATGTGTCCCTGTGGGATGTAGTAGTGTTATTCTTGCATAAAAAAGATGGTTCCCTTCAGATGTGTATTAACTATCTACAGTTGAATAAGGTTACAGTTAAGAACAAATATCCCCTTCCTAGAATAGATGACTTGTTTGATCAGTTGCAAGGTGCCAAATTTTTTTCAAAGATAGATCTTCGGTCTGGGTATCATCAACTTAAGATTAGGGAGGTGGATATCCCTAAGATGATATTCTGTACCCAATATGGGCACTTTGAGTTCTTGGTTATGTCATTTAGTTTGACCAATGCTCCAATGGCATTCATGGATTTGATGAATAGGATTTCTGGATCTATTTGTCATTGTATTCATTGATGACATTTTGGTGTCTTCTAAGAGTAAGGTGGATCATGCCAATCACCTCTATGTGGTGTTGCAGACCTTGAAAGAGAAAAAGTTATATGCCAAATTCTCAAAACGTGAATTTTGGTTGAATGCTGTCACTTTTCTGGGTCATATACTTTCTAGTGAGGGGATCATGGTAGATCCACAAAAGGTGGTGGTGGTTAAGAAGTGGCCTAGATCCACGACTCCGACCAACATTCAGAGCTTTTTTGGTTTGGTCGGGTACTATAGGAGGTTTATGGAGAGTTTTTCTACAATAACTACCCCATTGACTAAGTTTACTCAGAAGAAGGTAAAGTTCTCTTGGTCAGATGCTTGTGAGGGTCATTTCGAGAAGATGAAAAAAAAGCTAACTTTGGCTTCAGTTTTGACCTTGCCTGAAGGTAATAAGGGGTTTATGGTTTACTGTGATGTATTTCGGGTAGGACTTAGCTGTGTTTTGAAGCAGCATGGTAAGGTGATTGCCTATGCTTCTAGGCAATTGAAGGTGTATGAGAGAAATTATCTAACTCATAATCTAGAATTGTTAGCTATGGTGTTTGTATTGAAAATCTGGCGACACTATTTGTATGGAGTGAACATGGACATCTTCTCGGATCATGAGAGTTTGCAGTATATGTTTACTCAGAAAGAGCTTAATCTCAGGTAGAGGAGATGACTTGAGCTTCTCAAGGACTATGACATAAGTCTTGACTACCATCTAGGTAAGGATAATATTATTGCTGATACTCTTAGTAGGTTGTCCATGGGGAGTTTAATTTATGTGGATAAGGAGAGGAGAGAGTTAGTGAAAGATATTCACCTTTTAGATAATCTTGGAGTTCACCTTTTAGACTCCGAGAATGGTGGTGTGTTGGTACATAAAAGTGGTTCGATCATCTCTTGATGTAGAGATCAAGTAGAAGCAAATGATGGATCTTGTCTTGATAAAAATCAAGGGTGATGTAGGTGGACAAAAGGTAATGGTATTTGAGATCAATAGTGATGGTACCTTGCGGTACCAATGGAGGTTTTGTGTTCCTATATCACTGAATTGCGAGAAAGGGTATTGGTCGAGGTGCATGATTGCACTAGTTATTTATCCTGATTCAACAAAAATATATCATGACCTCAAGGAGATTTATTGGTAGAATAGTGTGAAGAAGGATGCAGCTGATTTTGTGGCCAAGTATTTGGTGTGTCAACAAGTAAAAGTTGAGCACATGAGGCTTAGAAGCTTGTATTAGGAAATTGAATTGCTAGAATGAAAATGGGAGATGATCAATATGGATTTCATTATCAGTCTTTCTCAATCTCGGAACCAATTTGATTTGGTTAAGGTCATCGTGGATAGGATGACAAAGTTGGCTCACTTCTTGCTAGTGAGTATTAACTTTTTAGCTAAGGGTTATGCTAGGTTGTATATTCTTGAGATTATAAAGCTGCATGGGGTACCTGTTTCGATTATCTCTGATCTTGGTACGTAGTTTTTATCTCACTTTTGGCGGTTGTTTCAGAAGGGGTTGGGTTCTAAGGTTAGTCTGAGTATTGCTTTTCACCCGCAGACGAATAGGCAAGCATAAAAGACTATTCAAACATTGGAAGATATGCTTTGTGCATATGTGATTGATTATGGTGGTAATTGGGTTGAGCATCTACCTCTTGTAGAGTTTGCTTACAATAATAAATATATTCTATCATTGGGATGACCCCTTTTGAAGCATCATATGGTAGGAGGTGTAGATCTCCTATTGGGTGGTTCGAGCTTGGTGAGGCGAATATGTTTGGCTCGTATTTGGTTTATCACGTAATGGAGAAGGTAAAGTTAATTCTGGATAGGCTTAAGGCTACCCAAAGTCACCAAAATTTCTATGTGGATGTAAGGCATAGGGACTTGGAGTTTAAGGTTGGGGATAGGGTATTCTTAAAGGTGTCTCCCATGAAGGGAGTAATGTAGTTTTGGAAAATAAGGAAACTCAGTCCCCAATATACTGGTCCTTATATGGTTTTCCAGAGGGTTGGTAATGTTGCATATGAATTGGAGTTGTCTTCTAGTTTGAGCTCCATTCATTTGGTATTCGATGTCTCTATGTTGAGAAAGTGTATAGGTGATCCTTCATCGATTGTTCCTTTGGAAAGATTGGGTATTTCAGATTCCGATTGAGATCTTGGATTAGCAGGTTCGTCGATTACGGACCAAGGATGTAGCTTCGGTTAAGGTTCTATAGCAAAACCATAAGGTGGAATAAGCTAGAAAGGAAGTGGAAGAGGACATAAAGTCCATGTATCTACATTTGTTTTCTGCTCCAGAATATTCTTGCGGAAGGTATGTGTTCTTGATCACGTATTTGTTTCAAACTTGGTTAAGAAAAGGTTGATTTCCTTGCATCTTTGTTTTCTAACTTAGTTAAAGGTTGGAATGGTATATATTGGGGTATAATTTGTGCTTGTACTACCTTGTATGTCATTCGTGGATGAATAATCCTAGTGGGGGAGACTGAAATACCCTGGGTTTTGACCATTAGAAAATTTCTCTATTTTTGGCTTTTGGACATCATATAACTTGGGGTACTAGCTATATGATGTGGTATGGTTTGGTGTTCATGGTCGTATGGTGACCAATGTGGTTTGGATGGTTTTTGTCCAAGGTACGGTGGAACATACGAGTCGTATGTTAGGGTACTAATGGTAAGATATCAATCATATGTTGCCCTAGAGTTTAGTCCAGGTGATTCTATTCCACCTAGGGTACGATTTCATGGTACTAATCATATGGTTGGGTACGGTTTAGCTTGGGAGGTCATATGTTGGATAGTGTTGATGTCCAAGGGGAGGCATAGGGTATGATATAAGGGTACCACTTGTACCTTAGGGTACGGTTGGGGTGGTTATACCACCTGCAGGAATTTTAAGCAGTTTAAGTTGGGGGTAATCTAGATATTTCCCCTCTTAACCTCTTAATGCCCCATGACTTATAACACTCTTGGGACATCATTTAACCTATTTCAATCAGTCAAACTCTCTTAAAACAATCTCAAATTCTCTCAAGGCTCTTGGGGTCAAAGAAGCTAAGGTTTCATCAATAGGATAAATTTGGGGCTTATAAGGCTGATTTCTCTACGTCATCTTCATAATCTAAGGCATGTCACTCCTCCCTCATTGTTAGTTACAACTAAATACATGTTTTATGAATTGTTTTCAAGGCATAAATATTGTATGGTTTTGGGTTTTCAAATACATGTTGGGTAAAATGGTTGGTTATGGTTTTCCCATGTCTTTTACTTATGGTTTTTCATATTATTATGGTGATTTGAACATTTGGCTACATGGGAATGGTTAATTGGTACATGGTCTTGGCTTTGGAAACACTATGCCCCCAACTTGTTTGATAAAATACCTATGAGAATGCTTTTGTTTAAATTATTGGACTTTCATTGAACTATGCATGATATAAGTTGGTAATGGAACCCTAAATGGTATAAATGATTTAAATGATTTGGAGCGGTTAAATGGTAAGGTCTTGGTGATTATGATTGGTCTAATTGAAAGCTTTGTGGGGTACAAGGGAATCCCCCAAGAAAACATGATAATAATCACATGTGGGGTACATGGGATTCCCCTAAGTCAACTTAATAATATAATCTATGGGTACATGGGAATCTCTTCTTCTTAAAAAGGATGTCTAAGGACATTGCTTGCAAGTGATAGTCGGTATGACAATACCATCACTTATAGCCTTGGTTAATAATAAATGGAATGGTGGTTTAGTTGCGTGGTAATGGTTTTAATTGGGCAATAATGGCGTGGTGTGATAGCTAACCGTGAAGGTGTGAGTCCAATGGACGGACACTAGAAACTCATATTTGCCGACATGAGGATTGATCATGGCGACCATATATGATACTTACGAGGTACATGGGAATCCCCTAAGTACACTTGTACATATGTATTATGGAGAGCGAAGGGTACTTCAGAATCCCCTACTCCTATGGTATCTTCGGTTCATGCGGCTACATGTATCCGAGCCTGTTCAGGGGGTTACACTGGACCCATATAGCTCGTGGGTGGTTCTAGGATGGTTAAGCTACACATATCCATGTTAATGGTTTTAAAGGCATACTAAACCCAGTTTTCTTTCCCAACATGGTTATATATATGCATGTATGGTTTTGAATGCATATGGTTGGTTTACTTGGTTTTAATGGTTGACACTATTTTATCGTTATCCTGAGTGCATGCTAGTGTTCACCCGCTAACCCATCTTCAAGCGACTGTATCCCCACGCGATGCAGGAACCGGGAGTTTTACTTCTTCTGCTCAGTGATCAAATTCGAGATCTACTCGGTTAAATTGAAGTGGTGAGCTTTCATATTTCAGATGGCTCTATTTTATGTCATGGATGTTTTTACATACTTTTGTCATTATATAGATATGGTTTTGGTTATGGTCGGGGGCATTTCCCGATCGGATATTATTTTACTATCGGTTAGAGGTTTTGTGGGACTACTATGGGTTGGTATGGGCGTTGTTGGTAGTGGTGTCAGCCTTGACATTGGTATTGGTATTATGGATGATACCGTTTGACTGTATTTATGATTGTTCCATCCTATTATTTACGAACTTGTACTTGGTTATTGTTTTGGTTTTGGTATGGTTATTGATTGGGTATTGGATGGTTGGACTTACTTGGGTTGGTTACGGTTATGGACCTATCCTAGAATCTGAAATTGTACAAAACGCTATCTTGTTATATGTTCAGAATTCATCCGACTCAGAATGCATAAACAGATAGCAACAAAGCAAAAATCGAGAGAATAAATATGAAACAATTAATGTAACTCAAAATAAGCTCTAAGAGTCAACAACACCATCCAAGCCACGCATGTCCACAAGAGCCTCTAAACTAATCCGAATACCAAACTAGGTCAGGACATGCCCCCGACCATGATAGTAACAATGGCAATGATAATGTGAATGCAAATTCTTCAATTCTAAAATATAGAAAGAAATTGATGGAATGACCAAACTTTTTGAAATATGGAAGCTCACCACTTCATCACAAACCCGATAGACGATTGCACCACCTAACACTACACAGACCAACAGAAAAACCCCTAGGACCCTACATCATAAAAAGATATAGCATCCGAGGATAGTTAGTAGGTTAGTACTAGCATATAACTTAGGGAAGGGATAAAATAATGTCATTTCAAAATCAAAATCCAAGCTCAATGTACTTGTTCACATACATGCATATATGCACACACACACACACATATATATTTATTATACTAAGATAGGGAACAAGGTTTAGCATGAAATTTAAAATCATTAACTCGGACTGTGTAGCTCTGATCGTCCTTATGACACCCACATGCTGTATGGGTTCGGATCACCCCATTGAAAGGGCTTTAGTGTGTGTTAGCCGCACGAATTAGAGAAATCCAAGGAAGGGCCAGGGAATCCATGACCCCAGCCATCCTAAAGTGTATATATATTGTGAACTATGCACATAATCATAATAACCCTCACGCCGGCAAACATGGTTTCCATTATTGGTCCCTCCGAGACCTCCACCTTCCACGGTGAGCTACACAACCCCTTTTAAGCCCAAATTAACACATTTACACGTAACCTATACATTTATCCAGGAGCCATTTATTAAGGCATTTACTGCTGGTATTGTCATACCAAAGATCTTACAATCTTATAGAATTATGTCATTTCAATCATCCACTAACTTTGGGGAATTCACAACCCCCAGCTCCAATTTAAAAACACATCATGGCCACTAAAGCCTTTCAAAATCATTTCTATACCATTAATATTTTATGCAATGCAATAGTTTCAAAAGTGGTTAAATTATGCATATTGCCATGTTTCAAAGCCAATTTCATTAGGTGGGTTGAGGTTATTACCAATTCCAATACCAAAATCCATAAGTTTGGGGGAATCCATGAGCCTAATTCTAGTATCCATAAATTTCGGGGAATCCATGACCCCCATTCCATTTACCATGCCCATGCACCTAATAAGTTGCAAAATCCATCAATAAAGCTTAAATAAATGCGTGAAAACCATGAAAATATCATTTAAATAATAATCGTCCAAAACCCTCAACCTAAATACCAAAACCAGGCATTAAAGCGACATTAATATCAAATCATTACATGCCATGATAAAATACAAGTTTAGGGAAAGGATACATGCCTCAAAACACCAAGAATTTGGAGTGAGCCCTAGATAACCAATCCTTAGAAACTCTAGCTTAGTTCTTGACTTGGGAATTTGAGAGAGAAGAGAGCGTTTATGTTATGTTTAATGGATGGAAATAGGTCTAAGGGAATGTTTTATGTCGCAAGAATAGTGTAAAAAAAGGGGAAAGATTGAATTACCCTTAATAAAAAATATCCAGGAAAATAACTCCAGTCGTTACGGGTTGAGTAATGACTCGTGGTCACCCTAAGACTCATGGAGTCTAGGTGTTACCATGACAAAAACTTTAGTCCATATCACTATTAAGGTGATGAGTCCCTTACCATGACTCATGACATTACCTTATAACTCGTATGGTCCCAGTCGTGACCATGACAGAAGCTGAGGGAAACCTTACTGGTTTGACCATGATTAGATCTATACAACTCGTGATGAGTCTTCATGACTCGTTAACTATGTTGTACCCTGAGCAGTAAGCACGATTACTGAGAAAAATTTAGAGTCCAAAACCTGGGGTATTACACCTCGATACGACTTTGTAGACACGCAGTGACACTGAACCCTGTTCTGGTACTAGCTTGTCATGAGCTGAAACTGCGCCTAGCTATGACAGGTAATCTCAAGCCACCATGGGCCGTAGACAACCCTCTTAGCCTTGCCTCAAGAGCACCATAAATATAAACAATGAAAGTCAACTAAAATAGCAATAATAATGATAAATAAACCAAGTGGAAATTCTAAGGATCCAAAGCAAACAACCATCAATCCCAATACTTGTCCACAAAACCCTCTAAAATTTTAAATACCAACTAAGTCAGTAATTGCCCCGAACTATAACACAAAGGAATTCACAATTCCTAAAATATGAAAAGAAACCTAATAAAATGCAGGGCATTCTGAAAGATAGAGGATCACCACTTTGCTGCAGACCAACATACGTATCAAATCACCTAATGCTGCACAAGAGTATCAAAAAAGTCCTTTAAACCTACATTATAAAATGATGCAGCGTTCGGGGATGGTCAATAGGACTAGTAATGGCATGTAACTCAGTGGAAAGGGAAAAATAGTCCACTTATCAAAATCCAGTCTAAACCACATACACAATATTTGTAAATACATATACAGGATATTGGTATAGGGAAAGGGTCTAATTACATGATAGTTTAAACCATTATTCTAAACTATATTGCTCGCTCCATCCTAAAGGCACCCATGGGCTATATAGGTTCGACTCTCCGTGCTGAAAGGGCCCTAATGTATGTTAGTTGCATGTACCGAGGAAACCAAGGATAGGATAAAGATACCAAGGAAATAGCTATCCAAAATATAATATCTATTCAAACACACGGTCACATAGACCCTCAACGTCGGCAAACGTGGTTTTTAGTTTTAGCCCCTCCCCCGCCCCACCCGGGACTACACCTTCACGATGAGCTACACAATTCTCCTTAAGCCTAATTTAAACCTGTTTGTATATAAAACAACAATTAACTAGGGAGTCATTAATTATGGTATTTACCAACTTGGTATCGTCATACCAATATGCTTGCAAACTAATTCAACTATGCCAAACCAACCTATTTAATTATTAGACTTCCAAGTTCCATTTAAAATCCAAAACCATGGCCACCAAGGACATTCCAAAACCATTGTTATCTGTTTATCCTTTAATGCAATGTGGTGGATTCAAAAACAAGTTAAATTATGTGAATAACCATATTAAAAACCAAGATTATAAAGTGGGTTGAGGTTAATATAATTATCAAACCAAAATTTATCCAATTTGGGGAAACCTATGTCTGCCATTACAGCTATTAATACAATGCACCAATTCAGTACCAAAACCATCTATTAAAATATGAATAATCCATTTAAAATTGAGACAAATGATTCAAGTAATAATAACCAAAAACCCTCAAAGTAATTTCAAACCCATATGATTCAAGTAATAATAACCAAAAACCCTCAACCTAATTTCAAACCCATAATTCAAAACACATGAATATTGAATACATTTATTCCACAATGTAAAATACAAGTTAGGTAATGAGTAACATGCCTGAAATATAAAGAAAATTGAAGAGAAATCAAGTTTAGAGCCTTAATGGTGAATTCCTTGTGTAACCCTTGAACTTTCTTGGGTTGGGAGTTAAAGAAGAGAAAAGTAGTATTTGATCTTTGACAACAAAAAAGGATTTATTTGGTGCTTAAAAGTCTTTCGAAGGGTAAAAGGACCGAAATTGCCTCACCGCAAATTAAAAAAAATTGGACATAAAATATATAGCGGTATGGTATGCTATTATCGGAGCTTAGACTCCATGACACGCCCTTATCGCAGAGGCTAAGTGGTATGGTATGCCACTATCATGGAGGCTTACTACCTCGGGATCCTAAAATAGCCCAACCCCCTCCAAAAATTTTAAAACTTCTCCAAAACACGCTTTTAACGTCACCCAACTCAACTTAAGTCTAAAATTAACATTACGCACACAAGAGGGTCAAAATAAAATGATAAAAATTTTACGAGTCTCACAGTGATGGGGGGATAAATAATCTTAGGTGGGATATCATGACCACTTGCGTTAAGATATAAGAGAAGTGGGGTAAATCAAGACCTTAGTAGGGGAAAAAGGTTGTACACCACTATACCTACCTTAGGAATACTGTGGTAAGGGATTAAATACCTTGAAATAATCTTGTAGTAAGAAAAAGAAGCCAAGGAAGATTGTCTGTAAGGTTGGATTTTAACAAAGACTCAATCTCCAACATTCGCTTAAGACCACATTCACTGTTGGGATCTAGTATAGTGGTTTTTGGCTGACTGCATTCTAAACTCTCTTAGAAGGAGAATATCATCTAAAAAAACAAATAAGATTCATGAGGGACATAAGAAAAATGAAATGGGGAAGGGTAACCATAAGAAGCTCAAATGATGATGTTTGGATAGAAGAGTGATGACATAGCTTGTACCACCATTTAGCTAAGGGGAGAAATTAAAGACAATCAGAGGGTAAATCAGATAGAAACATCTAAGATAAGTCTTATGACACCTATTAAGAGCTTTATATTATCAATTTATTTCAGGGTGGTGGGCTGTAGAAGTTGGATTGTGACACCTTGATTAGTGAGAAAAGATTTACAAAATGAGATAATAAAAATAGAATCCCTTTTACTGTTCATAGAAGTAGGAATCATGTAGTTTAAATACTAAATCTAAGAAGATAGGAACTAATGTTTAGGCAGAAATAAATGGGAAAGGGCAATGAAGAGGCCATACTTACTGAGTAATAACCAAATGGTAGACCTTTTATAAATCCACGGTGATATCAAACCAAGGGAATGAGTAATAGGAAGTGGTTGAAGTAAACTAGGATAGGCTAGAATGTCATAGTTATTCCTCTGACAAGTGAAACAATTGTGCACAAACTGAGGAATGTCCTTCCAAACTCCCTTCCAGGAAAAATAATTAAGCTAACACCTTTCTTGTTGTAGAATCTATACAAGCATGACCATCTGGAGGAGTTGAGTGTCATAATTAAATAATATTGAGCCTGAGAGAAACATCCTTTCCCATCACTAGTTTAACCTTCCTTCTTAATTGGCCATTAATCTAAATATATTACTTCTGAGGAGTAACTTGAAGAGATTAATAAGACCTTTTAAATTATTATCAGTAGACCAAATAGTCTGAATCTCAATCCATAAATGTAACTCTCCAAAAATTTTAACTAGGTTTTTAATTATTCTTTGAGCAAGTAAAGGCCCCAAACCCGATGTTTCTAATTAAATATAAGTTTTAAAAAAAATTCCCTAGTGTAATGTGTTTTTCTGATGTAAATCATAGTCATAAGAAATATTTAGTAAAAGGTTGAGCTAAGACCATTTCGATCAATCGAGTTTTAGTTTATGCTTTTACTTGGGTCAACTTCACACTAGTATAACTCCTGAAAGATAAAGAATTTTATAATCCAAGATCCACCAAATTAAATATTTTAAATTCTTCTTTCCAACTCTATCGACCATTTTTCCCTCTGAGCCTCGAGTAAAAACTTATGATTATTTTACTAAAAAGATGCGGTGCAATAAACTAGGCTATGTTTTGACAAACAAAAATCATTAAAAGTGTTGTTTTTGTCCTTATACCTCTATAAAATCCTCCAATTTGATTACTTAGCTCCTAAAAAGGCCTTAATCAGTCAATTTCCATGGTTAATTTTCTCTTTTCTTCTCCCAAACCCCAAGGGAAAACTCTCAAGGAAAATCAATATGTAAAACTTCTAGCAAGGTTCCTATAAATCTTTCTACAACTTCTTCATCCTAAGGTTTGTAAAGTTAATCCTGTAGTGTGAGAATCCCATCCTCTCACGACCAAGTCATTGATACAAGTACGATCATAATTGCTGACCAATATGTAAAGACTCAAGCTTGGGTGGCTACCCAACCAATGGAACAAACTTTGAAGTGTAGAGTACAAGTTCCAACACTCCAAAGCCATCAAATATGCACACTCCAAGGTCGCCCCTTTGCCATGACTCATTAAGGAAATTTTAGTCATTCTGTATTAAGTTGTAACCTAGGTTATAAATAGAACATATTAGTTCATTTTCTTATAACTTTGATGATATTTTGAGAGATCGATAGAGAGAGAGTCTTGCAAGGTAGATTCCTTGTAAACAAGTGTGAAAATCACTTGTGTTGGTGCTTGTTTTGAAACGTTGATTACTTGGGAGTCTCGTTCCCTTGAGGTCACCGTAGATCTTGGTGTTACTTGTATGAATTATTGGGTCTTTGTGTTTAACATACATTTAGATTCATAGGGTTTTTACATTTGTATGTCAAGTTACCTATCTATCTATCCATCTATCTATTTCATTGTTGTTATTGTTCATTCTCGAGTTTGGTGTCCCAAAATTGAGACTTTGTGTTCTTCTTGTTCTTGTGCTTGTGTTGTTAATCTAGTTTTGTGGCTCACTGATTTTAGAGGTGTTGAACACCTTAATATCTTTTTGTTATTGTGTTTTCATTGTTGTTGTCGTGAATATGAGAGTGGTCACCAAAAGAGGTTCTCAGTTCTTCCAACTTGTGGACTATTTTGGTATTTATTTTGTGTATTCTTTGTTGATCTTGTATCATTTGGTATCATATCATGGCTTTATTTTGTTCTCACAAGATCAATCTTGGGCTATCTTGTTTGAAAATATAAAAAAAAGTAGTGTTCTTGAGTATGAATCTTGGCCGAAAGTTGTTGTGTTTTTGTTGTGTTTGGCCGAGACTTGAACATTAGATCTAGGAGTCATTTTGTTTATCTTGGTGTTTCAAGTGTTAGTTTTATTCATCACTAACACTCTTGAGTCAAGATCTAAATTTGAGCTTGCATTTGTTGAAGTGTTGTTGTGAACTTAAAGCCTTAGCCGATTGTGTTGTCATCTTGGTGGACTTGGCCATGATTTGTTGGCCTTGTTGTTGTTGGAATTGGTTGTTGAGATTGTTGTGTTCTTGGTGATCGTTGAAGTTATTCTTGATGTTCTTCATCCCTTTCAAGACTTGTTAAAATAAAGTGAATACTAGATCTATAAAGTTGAAGAGAAAAAGGTGAAAGATTGTTAGCCTTGAAAGACTTACCATCATCCATCAACTAGTGAATCACTTCCCAACAACTTTACTTATTTTAAGGGGGATGGTACATAAAAGTCAAGTCTTCCAATTTTGAATTTTACAATAGGATTTCAAGACTTGTTTCCCTCCTAAATCAATTCCCACCAATTCCAAATCACAAATTGTTCAAGATTTCCAAGTTTGGAAAATAAAATTTGTTAAGACCGCAACCAATACATGGCTGCCACATCATGTTTTACTGTTCACACGACAAATTTAGGCTCAAATTTTTGATTTCTTAGTTTTTAATCTTTGTTTCTTAGTTGCATTTTGTTGATTCTATTGCTAATTAAGAAACTAGTAATTATCTACTAGGTTATAAATTAGTTTTTGGGTCCATTTATTCTTGTTTATGTTTCTTTGTGCGCTTTTATCTTTTTGAAATTTGTTATAGTTTCTTGGTTCAAGTCCGTACATATTTTCTTTGAGTTGTTTCAAAATAGAATCTATTCCGACCTCGAGCCCCAATTGGTACCAAGTAATCTCCTTGGAGTATAAATGAGTTACGAACACTTGTGAGGCCAATTGAGAGACATTTCAAAGTGTGAGAGCTTGAGAGCTTGTGAGGATGTTTTATTTTCTAACATTAACTAGTTTGTTATTTTTTGTGTTTTTGTTTCTGAATTTCTTTTGTTAGGAACTATGGCATTGGAAAAGGTGACCATGAACAATTTGATGGCTGCCATAATGGGTATGAAACATGACCTTAGTAGCCGAATGGAGAGCATAAAAAAAATAATAGACCGAGTAGAAGGAAGAATAGAAGGGACAAAAAGCTCTCTTTGCAAGGAGTTGGATAACTTGACAGAGAATCCAAGCCTTCCTAATTAAGTTCCTGTGAGTGGACATGCTACACATGAGCTACAAGGTAATCAAACTAACTCTTGCACTCTAGTGAATGAGGCTTGTAGCCAACTAAGTGTGAATGATAGTTTGTCTTTAGGTGAGCTGAATGTACCTCCATTTGGTGATGATAATTTACAAATTAACATTGTGGATACACTATTTGATCCATCTAGTGTTGAGGCCATTGTGGCAAGTGATAGTACATTGTCTTATTGAAGTCATGAAGACCAACTTGTGTGTGAAAATGGTGTTGTTGAACATATTGGCTGATTGATTATAGATGACCCTCTAGTTATTTTTGTTGTAGACCATGCTAGTATAGAGGGGATATATGATTTTACTAGTAATAGTGTTGGGAAAAGGAAATTCATCCTAAAGCCGTGTCCATAGACACTCCGCCCATTTGATCCTGGTGATCATTTGAAGTATGGTGACGAGGATGTCTTTTGGAATAACTTGAATGTGCATGGAATTTATGGCCTTCCTATCTCGGATTTCAAGCCTATTTGTTGTTACAAGAAGAGTATGTTTTCCACTTGATGAGCGACTCTTATTCCTTATTTTTTATCACACTTATATGGATAGACTAGTTGACTCTTTATTGGGAGAGTATTCAGGTAAGAGGGATGTTTAGGTGTATATGAAGTTTGAGCCACCTTGGCAAGATGCTATGATTGATTACACTAATCCTAACCCTCACACCTTGAGGAGCCTTTGTTTTTTCTTCCTTTCTATTGCTTTGCAAGGTTCATATTCTAGGTCGAATCCGTTTTCAAGAAGGGGAGGATGATATAAGTACGATCATGATTGTTGACCAATATGTAAAGACTCGAGCTCGGGAGGCTGCCCAACCAATAGAACAAGTTTTGAAATGTAGAGAACAAGTCCCAACACTCCAAAGCCATCCAATATGCACACTCCAAGGTCGCCTTTTTGCCATGGCTCATTAAGGGAATTTTAGTTATTTTGTAATAAGTTGTAACCTAGGCTATAAATAGAACTTATTAGGTCATTTTCTCATAACTTTGATGATATTTTCATATCTCTAGAGAGAGAGAGAGTCTTGCAAGGTTGATTCCTTGTAAACAAGTATGAATATTACTTGTGTTGGTGCTAGTTTTGAAACATTGGTTGCTCGGGAATCCTATTTCCTTGAAGTCACCGTAGAGATTGGTTTTACTTGTATGAATTATTGGGTTTTTGTGTTTAATATACACTTAGGTTCATAGGGTTTGTATATTTGTATGTCAAGTTACCTATCTATCTATCTATTTCATTGTTGTTGTTGTTGTTCATTCTCGGGTTTGGTGTCCCAAAATCGAGACTTTGTGTTCTTCTTGTTCTTGTGCTTATGTTGTTAATCTAGTTTGTTTGTTTACTGATTTCAGAGGTGCTGAACACCTTAATATCTTGTTGTTATTGTGTTTTCGTTGTTGTTGTAGTGAATCTGAGAGTGGACACCAAAAGGGGTCCTCGATTCTTCCAACTTGTGGATTATTTTGGTTTTTGTTTTGTGTCTCCTTTGTCAATCTTGTATCAGTCATGAATCATGCTAGGATTTTATGAGTTTAAATCTTTGAATTTAATTCTTGATCCGTTGATGAAAATCCTTGGATGTTCTATGATCTATAGTAAGAATTCCATGAATTTGGAGTTTTTCCCTTCATTTAATTACTAATATATGTTTATTCATACTACCAAGAAACTCTATGAATTTTGCTTATGAATTTTAAAGTCTTTGTTTTTTAAAGTTTGTTTAGTGGTTATGGGAATAGATTTATATTTTTCTCGATTTATATATATAAGAGTTGAAAGTTTATGTTTATGAAAATCATACAAAGAATCTTTATGCTATTATAATGCCTTGAAAGAGAAAAACTTATCTTATCTTAAAAATGTAAAGTTTAAAAAGTTTAAGAGATTTAGAGTCGAGTCTCACAGTGAATAAATATGTTTATGATACGATATTTTGACTCAAGCATGACTTTTAAAAAGGGTCTTAAAACTTATATTATCAGCAGCTAGTTTGTTTTGGGAGAACTATTTAACACTGAGACGGGTATGAGTTTAGACAACAGTTGCTCCAAAACTATGTTGCCACCATAGAATAACATTGGTATATAGGGTGACTACTCTATTTTTTACAGCCTCCAGGCTCAGATTTGGAATCCCCATATTATGTTTCATCTTATACCTCAACAATGTGTATGATAACTTTGCCAATGTAGACAAAATATTGGGTTCTAGGAACATGGATAAGACACTATACTCCATGCTACTCACACGGTTTATGTCAGTTAAAAAAACCTCGCCAAAAAGAGAATCTACTTATTTTGAGACATATGTGATTGGATGAGGCCACAAGTTTTGTAATGCCCCGAATCTGGTACCCGAAATTCTATATGATGCTCATGACCCCGAAGGACCACAAGCTAAACCATGACTGATATTTGTAACTATACACTTTATAATATACTGTATATATATATACAATGTAAAAAAATGCGAAATAAAAGCTATAAGGCCATAAGGTTTAAACTGAATAACTGATACAACATAACATAAGTATGGAGTATCAAATACCCAAAATAACTGAAATATTGTCTGAACATACTGTAGTCTGAAAGCCTCTAAACTGTATGAAAACTGCGTAGTTAATAGGACATGTCCCCAACTAACTCAGACTACTGAAATAACTAAGTACTGAACTAATGAAATAACAAATCATATCGTCCTAGAAGGATGAGGACTCACTGCTGACTGACTGCTAATATCTGGAATTTATTTATGCTTTGGAGATCGTGTCTCTGAACCTATGGTATAAGACACCATAGCTCAAATGAGTCAGTACTTTAAATGTAATAGTTTGCAAGTGGGTAGGCTGAATGCAAAAGGGTTCATATACATGGACAACACAAACTAACTGAATTATATAAACGTGAGAATACATACTTGAATATGTAACTGTAACTGAGATCATGATAGGACTAAATACTAAGTTCTGAATACTGAGTCTACTGATAACATAGATTTACAAACATCTGAGTTTACTGATGCTGGGATATTGAATATTGAGGGACTGATACTACATTATGGATACATGAGTAACTATTTTTTAACAGTTCTGATTATGAAGAACTGGTCTGGTTGACTGTATTTGACAGTCCTGAAGCTGAATACTAATAACATGAGTTTCGTATAACTAGTATACTGATATTGAGCGACTGTATCTGATAGTAAAAGTTTTAATGGAACTAGATGAGTTCTGTACTATACTGAGTGACTGTATCTGATAGTCCTGAAATCTGTAGAACTATCTGAGTTCTATTACTGAGACTGAGACTGAAACTGAGACGGTGAGAGGTAATCATCTAATCGATATACCCTAAAACTGAACTGGTAGGGTCC
>NC_061114.1:98997936-99014978 GCF_002878395.1 Capsicum annuum | reverse complement strand
GATGATTAAACTGAATGCTCAAACTTAAAGTAATGAAAGTAAAACTTTCTTAAAACATGTTCATAAAACTAAAACTAAAACTAGAAACCAAATGACTGAAGTCTGAACAAAATTCAAAAATAATACTTTATAAAAACTCTCTTTAAACTTGTAATACCCCGTACTTCTACCTAACTTAAAATCGTCCCAAAGATTTTAAAGACTTGGTTTAAAAGATAAATCCACTTTTATACATGTGGCATTATATGATGTGAGAAATTTAATAAGCTTTCCATTGATACCAAATTCTCCCAAATCCGACACCCGGGTGAAGAGTTAGAGCCTTTTTAGTGAGACAGTGTATCACTTGAGCCATCAGCGCATCATGGAGCTAGCTTAAATGAAAATTGTCAATTTCCAGTGTTGCTCCATGATAGTGGCGCATCGCACTAAACTTCCAGGTCGCAAACAAAGTGGCAACACTATAGCTCCACGTTGCGCCACCATACAATTTCTCATTTGTCACTTTTTAGAGACACGGTGCGATAGCGCCGCGTCGCGCCATGGGTCCAAATCGGAAAATTTTCACAGAATTTAAATATGCATTCAAGGGTTAAAAGAGTAAATTTTCCACCCCTATATAAACCCAATAACACATGATTTAGCAATATTTTACCCAAAATATATTGTTTCTCTTAAGTTTCTCTTAAGAACAAGTTGGGGTTTTCAATTGGGAATTCAAATCCAAGACTCAAATTCAAGAATCTCTCCATCAATCTTCGTAGAATCAAGAACTAAGGTATGCAGAATTTTGATTCATGGAATCCTTTCGTCCATGAAGTTCGAGAACCCTATTTTAAACTATATGTCATGATGTTCTTATTTTGAATTGATTATGTTCATGTTGTTATTGTTGTATGATTGCCAAGATTACATATTTATCATGTTTGTATGAAACCATGTTAGTACAGGGTTGAAATTCATACAATTGAATTAAATTGTGGAACCATGTTGTATTAAATTGATAATCATACCTATGCCCTAAGTGTGTATGCAAGGTGTTTGATAATATGCCCCAATGAATGAATGATGATCAAGTACTTAGTTTCCATATGCCAAGATCATGTTATGCCTCTTAAGTTATGCTATACCTATTTGATTAAGATGATTCCCATGCTAAACCTACGCATTGTGATTGCTTGATGGGATGTTCATAAGATTAGAAGCATGAAATTATGACATGTTTATACGCATTACTATCCATGTACAACATTATGATGATCATGTGCTTTATGAAATTTCCAACTATGAAATTATAGATTGTTGATATTGGTCATGTGATCAAAAGTGTCAAGCCTTGTCAGTTTCATTCTATCGAGTCCTGGGGGTACTTGTATCAGAAAATTTAGCTGTGTGCCCAGAGTCATGTTATGTTTTCACGATATTTTCAGTCAAACCATGATCAGTAAAATTCAGTCAGTCATGTGACTCAGGAAAACTCAGTAAACTTAGTATCAATCCAGTCCCATTCAATAATCTTAGTAATCTCAAAAATCACAGTGATCTCAGTCAGTCATCATGTATCAGTAGCATTCCGTCAGTCAACGGAACTTAGTGAACTCAGTTTAGCTCCACTAAGTAATACTATTAGTATCAGTTCAGTTCAGTTAATCAGTTCAATATCTATTTAGTTGGGAGTAGGATTCACCACCGAGTGAACCCAAGAATGGGGACTCACCTGTTATTCAGTGGAGGGTGTGATCCTTAAAAATAATCCTTGCATTCCAGAACTATGTAGCCAGCGTAGGTTAAGATGTACCCCTATGCGTAGGGCTACTAATACATCTCATTTGGGGTTATTCCTATAGGAAGATTGATGGAAGAGCTTTCTATCAGAGAGGATTACCTCTCAGCTTATCTTTTCTCGTGGCATGGTATTAACACCCTTCCAGCTGGGGTTACAAGTTGGACCCTACCAGTTCAGTTTTGGGATATGTCGGTTAGATCATTACCTCTCATCATCTCAGTTTCACTTTCAATCTCAGTCTCAGTAATAGAACTCAAATAGTTTTATAGATTTCCAGACTGTGATATACAGTCACTCAGTACAGTACAGAACTCAGCTAGTTCCATCAAAACTTAGACTGTCACATACAGTCGCTCAGTATCAGTATACTAGTTATACTAAACTCATGTTATCTATATTCAGCTTCTGGACTGTCAGATACAATCAACCAGACCAGTTTTTCATAATCAGAACTATCAAAAAGTAGTTATTCATGTATCCATAATGTAGTATCAGTCCCTCAGTATTCAGTATCCTAGCATCAGTAAATTTAGATATTTGTAAATGCATATTATCAGTAGACTCATTAGTAGAACTTAGTATTCAGTCCTATTATGATCTCAGTTACAGTCACATATTCATGCATGTATTCTTACGTTCATATTATTCAGTCAGTTAGTGTTGTCCATGCATATATACCCTTTTGTATTCAGTCTACCTCACTTGCATACCAGTACATTCAGAGTACTGACATATTTGCATTATGGTGTCTTATACCATAGGTTTAGAGACATAAGCTCCAGAGCATCAGTAGATTCTAGATATCAGTAGTCAGTCAGAAGTGAGTCCTCACTCTTCGAGGATGATATGATTTGTAATTCCATTATTTTAGTACTTAGTTTTTCAATAGTCAGAGTTAGTTGGGGACATGTCCCATCAACTCCATAATTTTCAGACAGTTTAGAGCCTTTCAGACTACAGTATGTTCAGACAGTATTTTAGTTATTTTGGATATTTGATATTCCACACTTATGTTGTGTTTTATCAACTAGTCAGTTTGAAACTTATGACTTTACAACTTCTATTCCTTATTTTTTACAGTGTGTATATATATTGTATATTATACAGTGTACAAGTACAGATATCAGTCATGGGTTAATTTATTATCCTTCGAGGTCATGAGCACCGTGTAGCATTTTGGGTATCAGATTTGGGGCGTTACAATATGAGACATCATAGCTCAAAGAAAGAGTATGCGTCAGTACATGGAATGTACTGGTATGCTATATGAGGTAAGGTTGAATGCAAGGGCTCATTGTATGAACAATAACTAACTGTGTGATATAGAGTAACTGAACCTGAGAGTACATGGATAACTGATACTACTGTAAAAAACTGAGTATGCACTAATGTACATATATATAAAGAATGTGACTAAGATTTTCTGAAGCTAAGTCCTAAAATCTGATACTGAGTAACTAATATCTGGAGTTATTGATAACTGAGTCACTGATACTACTAGACTGTATGTAACAGTCCTGATTCTGTAGAACTGAATAGAGTTTTATTCTGAAGACTGAGATTAAAACTGTGGGAGGTAATCATCTAACCGACATGCCCTAAATAAGATAATATAACTGAGTGAGGGTCTAATATGTAACCCCAATTGGAAAGGTGTCAATACCGTGCCATGGGTAAGGACAAAGTGAGAGTTACCCTCATCTGGAAGGTACTCTAATGAGAATGGTGGAACCCTCAACTGGCATGTTAAAACACCTCATCAACCCTCAACTGGTAGATTTGATGTCTCAACCTATGCTGACTACATAGTTTTGGAATGCATGGATTGCTTCTAAGGATCACACCCTCTACTGGCAGGTGAGCCCTCATCCTTGGGTTCACTCGATGTTGAATTCTATTCCCATATGAAAGACACTGAACTGAGTATTCTGAACTATATTGGACTGAGACTGAGTTTACTGAGTTTTCTTGAGTTCTCTAACTGGATGAGGTCTACCAATTTTTATAACTGACTGAGAGTATTACTGATCGTGATATGAATGAAACTGATCGGTAACTGACACTGGCTCTAGGTAAACAGCTAAATTATTGGGTATGAAATACCCATAAGACTCGATAGAATGTAAAATAAAGCATAGCATGATCTTGAGATACACAACAATGTACACTTGTCCATATTTCATTCATTAAGGCATTTCATCAAACACTTGTAAGGCATAAGCTTGTACGTGATTGTGACCACATAATGACATGTCAATATTTCACTATCTACTTCACATAGTCATTTTAGCAAACACTTAGGGATCATGGAGTATTTCACATGATGATGGTCAACACAAGTAATCATGAATACAACATTCAATTTCAAATTCAAGGGTTAAGCATGCAATTCATATAATCCACCACATAACTATCTAAATTTCATGGAAACTTATAATTAAACATGTGTTGGATCCCAATTACTATCATGAACATGAATAAATTCAATTCCAAGCATGGAAATCATAAATCATAAATCTTGAAGTTTGAAAACGGATTCATGGACTCTATGGGTGAAAGGAACCCATAGATGAACACCTAACATACCTTGGGTTATTAGTTCGTGAAGGTGCTTGTAGAAATTCTTGAGTTTTGATCTTGATTCTTGAAGCTAGGGTTTTGTATTTTAGAGAGAAAGCTTTAATTTCTTGAGAAGAGTGAGTAAATAATATCATAATAGTGTATTTAGGGCTTTAATCCAGTGTTTAGGCTAACTGGGGTGAGGGAAAATTACCTAAGCCCTTGGAATTATAATTCAGAATTAACTGAAAATTCTTGATTTTGGCACCCGATGCGATGTGGTGAAATTATGCCGTGTCACTACAATTTGATAATTAGGAACTGAAATGGTGGCACGACATGACACAATCGCGGTCCCTCACTAGAAACTGACAATTGGGAACTAGGACATCGGCACAACGCGGTGGTATCGCGGAGGCTCACTGAAATTTGACAAATATGAAAATGAAACTTGGAACGATGTGCCAATATTCTAGAGCAACACGGGAAAGAGACCATTGCCATTTTGACATACTCCGCGACACGCTACTGGCCTGAATGACAGTGTTTAACAATTGAAACTTAGAATAGCCATAACTTCTTACTCGGTTATCGGATTTAGGCAGATTTTATATCATTGGAAAGCTAATTGAATTTTCTACACAATAGAAGGATCTAAGCTGAAAAATACTGAGTATTTAAAAAATTTTATACTAGATAACTCATGGACTGAGAGTTAATTTAGGCTAGGAAAATATGGGGTATTACAATATCTCCCCCTTAGGAACATTCATCCTTGAATGAGACTAATTACGCTGAGAAATACTGATAGACTGAGCTGACACATTGAACATGAATATCTGATGCATGACTATATGACTGAACTACTGACAAACTGAGTTCGTATACTGAACATGCATATCTGATGCATGGAATACATGACTGAAGCTACTGATAAGTTGAATTTTTATACTTAACATGCATATCTGATGCATGAGTACATGTATGAACTAATTCATGAATGCATGACTGAATATGCAATGGTAATGGATACCAATTTTATAATTACACCTGAACATGGAGTTGAGTAATGCTCAGGAAGACTGTTACCTTAAGCTGAGTTTGAGATTGTGGAGAAGAGGTGAGGATACTTGGTACGCATATCTGCTTCTACTTCCCAAGAAGCTCCCTTAACGGATTGATTTCGCCAAAAAACTTTGACTACGGGAACTTCTTTGTTCCTCAACCTGCAAATCTGATGATCGAGGATTTGAGCTGGAGCCTCTTCGAAAGAGAGATCATTCTTAATATTTACGTCCACTAAGGGAATATGACTGTTGGGTCATCAATGCATTTCTTAAGCAGGGAGACATGGAATACTGGGTGTAATAAAGCTATATCTGAAGACAACTCGAGCTCAAAAGCTACCTTTCCAAAGCGGCTGAGAATTCTGTGAGGACTGACATATCGAGGAATGATCTTTATCTTCTTGCCGAACCTCTTTACCCCTTTTATGGGAGAGATTTTTGAGAACACAAAATCTCTAATCTCAACCTCGAGATCCTTTCTTCTCATATCTGCATAGAATTTTTATTGGCTTTAGACAGACCTAAGTCTTTCTCTGATTAACTGAACCATCTCTAAGGCTTCAAACACTAAGTCACGCCCTACTACTGCAACCTCACCTAACTCGAACTAACCAATTGAAGATCTGCATCCCCTACCGTAGAGAGCTTTAAATAGAGCCATCTGAATACTAGAATGATAGTTGTTATTATATGTGAATTCGATCAAAGGTAAGTGGTCATCCTAACTACCCTTAAAATCAATAACACATGGTCTCAATATATCTTCTAGAGTATGAATAGTACTTTTTGCTTGACCATCTGTCTGAGGGTGGAAGGCTAGATAAACTTAGGTACCAATACCCTTTTGAAATGCTTTCTAGAAATAAGAGGTGAATTGGGTACCACTATCTGAGATGATGGAAACTAAAACTCTGTATAACCTAACCAACTTTATGATATAGAGTTTGACATAGTCCTCCGTAGAATAGGAAGTATGAACTGGCAAGAAGTGAGATGATTTGGTCATCCTGTCTACGATAATCCATATAGAATCATGCTGATGATGAGTACAAGGCAAACCTGTCACAAAATCCATGTTCACTTCTTCCCATTTCTATGTGGGAATACTGAACTCCTATATGGACCCACTAGGCTTCTAGTGCTTAATCTTAACTTGCTAACATATAAAGCACTTAGTTGTAAACTCTGAAATATCTCTCTTCATCCCACTCTACCAATAGATCTCCCGCAAGTCACGATACATCTTAGTGGCCCCTATTTGAATAGAGTAACACACGCCATGTGCTTCTGCGAGAATCTATTTCCTCAAGTCGTCTCCTCCTAGCACACATAGGTGACCCTAGAAATGCTACACACCATATGTCCCTTGGTAGAAAACCTCTACTTTTTATCTCTAACTGACTCTTTCAACTTAACAAAACTAGGATCTCTATTCTATTTTTCCTTTACCTCAGAAACTAAAGAGGATTCAGAACTGTTCTACACCCATACACTACCTTCTGCTGAATCGACTAAGCAGACACTAGTCGGGCAAGCTGATGAACTTCCTGAACTAACTTCTTCTTATTGTCTTCAACATGAGTAACACTACCCATAGACAGTCGACTGAGAGCATCAAATACTATATTGTCCTTGCCCAAGTGATAAAGAACAGTCATGTCATAATTTTTTAATAACTCTAACCACCTTCTCTGATAAAAATTCCAATCTTTTTGAGAAAAGATATACTGTAATATCTTGTGATTTGTGAACAAATCTACATGTACCCCATACAAATAGTGCCTCTAAATCTTTAAGGAAAACACTATAGTTGCTAACGCAAGATCATGAGTTGGGTAATTCTTCTCATGGGGCTTAAGCTGTTTAGAGGCATAGGTTATGACCTTACCTCTCTACATGAGGAAATAACTTAAACCTACTTTGGGTGCATCACAGTACACCATAAACCCATCTGAACCATCTAGTAGAGTCAAAATTGGGGCTGAGGTGAGTCGAGTCTTCAACTCCTAAAAACTCTTCTCGCAGGAATATGACCATTGAAGCTTGACTTTCTTTTGAGTTAATATGGACATGAGGGATGAAATAGACAAAAATTCTTTAATAAATCGATGGTAATTACCAACTAAACCCAAGAAACTCCTGATATCTAATGGAGAGATGGGTCTAGACCAGTTTCTCACCGTTTTGGTCTTTTGAGGATCAACTCTATGCCATCACTAAAAATAATATGACCAAGAAATGCTACTAACCTTATCCGAAATTTTAACTTGTTGAATTTGGTGAACAATTGATATGTTCTGAGAGTCTGAAGTACAATTCTGAGGTGATCTGCGTGATCATTCTCACTACGAAAATAGATAACAATGTCATCGATGAAGACAATAATGAACATGTCCAAATATTGCTTAAACACTTGGTTTATCAAGTCTATGAAAGCTATTGGGGCATTAGTAAGACCAAAGGACATTACTAGAAACTCGAGTGACCATACCAGGTTCGAAAAGCTATTTTTGAGATGTCACATTCTTTGACTCTGAGCTGATGATAGCCTGATCTGAGGCCTATTTTAGAAAAGTAACTAGCACCCTAAAATTAGTCAATCAAGTCATCAATTTTAGGAATCAGGTATTTATTCTTGACTGTGACCTTGTTTAACTGATGATAATATATACATATTCTGAGGAAAATGTCTTTCTTTTGCATGAATAAGACTAGTGCACCCCACGAAGAAATCCTAGGTCTGATGAATCACTTATCTAAGAGATCCTTTAATTGTTATTTTAACTCTCAGAGTTCTACTGGAGCCATTCTGTATGGAAAAATAGATATGGGTTGAGTATCTAGAAGAAGGTCTATTCCAAAGTCTATTTCCCTGATGGGAGGAACTCTAGGAAGATCTTCAGGAAACATATCTGAGAATTCATTTACTACTAGAACTGACTCAAGACTGGGAGTTTCTGAACTAGAGTCTTTGACTCACACAAAACGATAGACAAACCCCTTGGATATTATTTTTCTCGCTCTAAGGTATGAGATTAACTGACCTTTAAGCGCTGTGGTACTACCCTTCATTCAAGGACTGGTTTATTTGGAAACTGAAAAATGAACAATTTTACGTCTACAATCAACTGAGACATATCATGAATAGAGCCAATCCATGATGAGAATGACATTGAAATCTATCATCTCTAATTCTATCAAGTCTGCTGAAGTGACTTTCTGAGATATCATAACCGGATAGTTCCCGTATACTCGCCGGGCTATGATAGACTGACCCACTGGGGTAGAGACTGAGAATGGTTCTGTTAAGATTTCTAGTTTGACTTTAAAGTTGACTAATAAGTAGGGAGCTATAAAAGACAAAGAAGCTCCTAAATCTAATAAGGCATAAACATATAAATGAAAGATCTGCAATATACCAGTGACCATATCATAGGAATTTTCTTGATCTTGTCTGAACTGAAGTACATAAAGCCTATTTGGGTGTTGCCTACTGGTGGCACTGAAAGCGGCACCCTACTAATTCGAGCGATCGGACTGAGCTGAAGGACAATTATACTGACCTAAAGAACCTTACTGAGGACAATCTCTAACTCTGTGGCCAGGCTTGCCACACCCAATACAAATATCACTGCCAGCTCTGTAGACACCCTGATGGTTGCTACCATATTGCAGACAAAATAGATTTCTTCGAGCACTGCTGATACTACCCTGAGATTTAGAGCTTGGCGCCCTATCTTTGTTACCATTTCTGAATTTAGGAACTGGAGCATTGGCTGAGGATAGAGATGTAACTAAAAACTTTGGACAAATTTGAGAACGGTTACCATCCTCTGACTTAGGCTGATTGAAATTGAAGCTACTTATTTTAGATCTCTTGTTCTGCCTCTCTCTCTCTCTGATCTTAGCCTCATCTATCTAATGAGAATGGACCATGATTTTGGATATGTCCATCTCCTTAATAACATTGTTGTTCTACACTCCTTAACCATACTATCTGAACCCCCATAACATGAACTTGCTCATCCTGGACCTACTGTCTGCCACTATATAGGGAGCATACCTGGCTAACTGGGTAAACTTGTAGGAATACTCTTTTACACTCATACTGCCTTGCCTGAGATTAATAAACTCCAACACTTTGGCCTCTCTTAACTCTAAGGGAAAGAATCTATCTAGAAAGGGTAGCAAACTCTTCCTACTCTAAGGTCTCTGCATCTATGGCCCTTCTACCTTTCACTGCTTAAACCACGTATGAGCTATATTTTGTAGATGATAGGCAGCTAACTTAGAACTCTCACTAGAAATCACTCTCCTGATATCTATGACTTTCTAAACCTGATCGAGAAACTCCTGTGGATCCTCTTATGACTTAGATCCTGAGAATAAGAGAGGATTCATTTGGGTGAAGTCCCAAATCCTGATTTCAGTAGTATTGGCCACCGGGTTGGCTGGATCAGCAGCTGGCCCTTTGTTCTTAGCTGCTATGGAATTGGCTATAGTAGTAAATGCAACTTTGAATTCTGAATGAGAGACATGCTCGTCTACGGGATTTACCTGAATGGGTTGAGGTATTGACTGGTTTTTGGTTCTTCTTTTATTAGTCCTTTTAGAAGGCATATTCTATAAATGAAAGGAAGAAACATATTAGACTGAGAGTTTAACTTGATCTCATGCTCACTCACACAACATAAATACTAAAATAAGGGGAACTACTTCCTAAAACATCTCATAGCCTCCTGTCCATAAGTGTAGCGCGCTACACACCCATGTACAAGACTCTACTTGATGAGACTTTCAGACTTCCTAGGACACTGTTGAACCTTAGCCTCTGATACTAAGTTTGTAATGTCCCGATTCTGTACCCCAATTGCTACACTGTGCTTACTACCTCGAAGGACCACAAGCTAACCCATGACTGATATCTACTATAAGTACTGAATAATATACTATAATAAATACAAAATAATAGGCTGAAATGCCTTAAGGTTCAAAATATCTAAAATACTGACAAAAATGTCAAACTACAATAACAATCTGCAAAATTGAATACTGTCTGAAATCTAGTCTGAAAAGCCTCTAACTAAATTATCTGAAAGTGGAGTTGATGGGACAAGCCCCCAACTCCAACTATTGAAAATACTGAATAAAAACATATCCTCAATGGATGAAGACTCACTACTAAATCTGACACTGCTGGCTGAATCTAAATCTATCTATGTGAGATCAGAAACCTGAGCATCCAAACCTATGATATGAGACATTATAGCACAAAGAAAGAGTATGTGTTATTATGTGGAATATACTGGTATGCTGGATGAGGTAAGGCTGAATGTAAGGGATCATATGCATAGACAATAACTGACTGTATGATATAAAGTAACTGAATATGAAAGTACATGGATAATTGATATTGCTGTAAAAAAATTAAGTATGCACTAATGTACACATATATGAATACTGTGACTGAGCTTGTCTAAAGCTAAGTCCTAAAATCTAATATTGAGTAACTGATAATTGAGTTACTGATACTGCTTGAC
The DNA here is from genome assembly GCF_002878395.1 of Capsicum annuum. Classification (NCBI taxonomy): domain Eukaryota; kingdom Viridiplantae; phylum Streptophyta; class Magnoliopsida; order Solanales; family Solanaceae; genus Capsicum; species Capsicum annuum. Next base: position 99,004,026 of record NC_061114.1, on the reverse strand, counting down.
TGTATCTGATAGTCTTGATTCTGTAGAAAAGAACAAAGTTCTATTCTGAAGACTGAGACTGAAACTGTGAGAGGTAATCATCAAACTGACATGCCCCAAATAATATAATATAATTAAGTTGGGGTCCAATCTGTAATCTTATTAGAAGGGTGTCAATACCATGCCACGGGTAAGGACAAGCTGAGAGTTATCCTCATCTGGAAAGTATGCTAATGAGAACGGTAGAACCCTTAACTGGCAGGTTAAAACACCTCATCAACCCTCAACTATCATATTCGATGTCTCAACCTATACTGGCTATGTAGTTCTGGAATGCAAGGTTTCTTCTAAGGATCACATCCTCTACTGGCAGGTGAGCCCTTATTCTTGGGTTCACTTAGTGCTGAATCCTACTCCTTTCTAAAAGACACTAAATTGATTATTCTAAACTCGATTGGATTGAGACTGAGTTTATTGAGTTTTCCTGAGTTCTATAGCTGATGAGTTTTACTGAGTTCTGTAACTGACTGAGAGTACTATTGATCGTGACATAACTGAGACTAAGTTATAACTGACACTGGCTCTAGGTAAACAACTAAATTGTCAAGTATTAAATACCCCCAGGACTCAATAGCATGTAAAATAAAGCATAGCATGATCTTGAGGTTGAGCTCTGTGTTAACTACGACTGGACCCTACGAATTGTAGGGTCTTATTACGAGTAAGCTTGTCGAGTCGTAAGGTTGACAATGTACGGGGATCTTGGAAACTATCTTGGGTATGAATCGTGGATGCGAGTCATAAGAAAAGGTTACAAGTCAATGGTTAACTCGTGGTCAAAGGTGACATTTTTTTTAGCTTTTAAGTTAAGGGCTTTTTGGACATTTCCCCTTTTGCCCAACTTGAGACCCATATCTTATAACCTCTTTAGGTTATCCTTAGCCCTAAAATACATATCGAATAGACTCTTAAACACTCTTAAATCCTCAAGGTCAAGAACACTTAGGATTTTCAAGAGATTAATCAATTGGGACTTCCAATGGTGATTTCTCTCCATACTACTTGGTGTTTAAGGCATGCTACTTTTCCTCATTTTCAATTTTGTAAAAGGATATGATTTAAAGTATTGTTCATGAGATATTGAAGTTGGGTTTTGAATTATGGGTTGGGGGTTTTAATATAAATTGTTTAAATGCTTCTTCCATGATACTTATGAAATAATTGTGCTTAAATTAATGGTTGTAAATGCATTGGGGTGCGTGGAAATGGTGGATGGAAATAGGGGTACAATGGAATCCCCAAATTAATTATTTTGGTATGAAAATTGGTAATAAACTCAACCCACTTGTATAATTTATTTTGGTTTATGTATTATTACTTGGCATGGCTTGTTTCTTGAAACTAATGCATGGTATAAATGGATAAATGGTTAAGGATGATTTTAAAAACCTTATTGGGTACCATGAAATACCCTAAGTGAATGATTATAAAAATCTTATGGGGTATATCAGAATTCCCTAAGTGATTTTAATAATGGAGTCTGTAGGGTACTTGGAAATCCCCTAAGTGTTGGCTAATGACATTGCTTGCTTGCTATAGTTGGTAAGACGATACCACTTAATAATGCCTTAATAATTGACTCCTGGGATTATGGTTTGTTATGTGTTAAATGTTTTAATTAGGCAATAATGGGGGTTGTGATAACTAGTCATGAAGGTGTGAGTTCAAAGGACGGACACTGGAAACTTATGTTTGTCGACATGAGGGTTGGTCTTGATGACTATGTGCTTATGGGGTAAAAGGGAATCCTCCAAGCCTACATACACATATATATATATCATGGAGGGTGAAGGTTACAATTGAACTCTTTTTCATTTATGATATCTCCGGTTCGTGCAGCTGACATGGACTGAGGCCCGTTCAGGGGGTAACACTGGACCCATATAGCCCATGGGTAGACTTATGAAAATAAAGCTACACAACCCAGATCAAGTTTTAAAGTTCATGCTAAGTCTTATTCCCTATCCCGACATGGTATATATGTATATATGTATTTGCATATGGTTATGTGCATTTGTTTGACTTAGTTTGGATTGATTGCATTAATTTATCTTTATCCTTGAGTTATATGCTAGCATTAACCCTGCTAACCATCTTCGAATGCTGTATCCACATGCGATGCCAGAATCGGCCATACTTCCACTCCTCTTACTCAGTGACTAGGTGATTTGGGGATAATTTTTGAGTTAGACTAAAGTGGTGAGCTTCCATACTTCAGAAGACCCCATTTCAAGCTAAGTATTTCTTTAGGTCTTTACTATTCCTTTGGTCTTGGTTTTGGCTGTGGTCGGGGGCATGTACCGACTAGATATTCTTTGCTTTTGATTAGAAGCTTTGTCAGACTATGGTGGGCATGAATAGTGTCGATATTGGTATTGGTATTGGAGTTCATATTGGTATTGGTTGGTTTTTTGGTTGTGGAAGGTTGGGTTAGGTTATAGACTTATTATAATGTCTTTAAGTTGATATTCTCTTGTCTTGTTATATGTTATAAAGTCATCTAACATGAGGTGTAAGGTGGTCAATGGTTTGGGTATTGGGGGTGGTCTCCGGTACTGCTTAGACTTGAGATACTCGACATGGCCAAGACCTGGTTTGGGTCATGTCAGAGAGCATACAAACAGTTTCGTCCAGTGCCGGAGCTAGAAACAGAAGTAGTACCCTTTAGTGCAGGAGCTGATGAAGTAGCAAAAGGAATCTTATTTGCTCCAGAAGCAACCCTAGAAAGGTAATTCCTATACATATGGCCAATCTAACCATATTTAAAGAACTTGTTCCTCCTCTCTTTAAAAACACCACGATGCACTTGACCCAAAAATCTATACGAGGAATATGATGGAGCTGACTGAGCCCCACTAGACCGAGGCTTGGCACTCTGTTCCCTAGGACTAATACTATTCTGAAAACAATGATCACACAATGGGTTAAGATAAAGACCACTAGTCGTAAAGTAGGAACCATAATTTCCCCACTACTTCTTAGAAAAATCCCACCATCCCTACCACTCTGCTGCTGACCTCTGCCTCAATCCAAGTACCAAAACTTCTTACTCTGCCTATCACTCATCTCTGCTTTTTTTTTCTTCTCATCTTCCACTTATTGCATATACACCACAAGTCTAGAGATGACCATGTCCTTATTCAACAAGGCGGCCTTGCTCTTCAAAATCAACTCACGAGACAACCCAGAAGCAAACTTCCTCATTATTACCCTCATGCCAGACACCAATTCCAAAGCATATCGTGACAACTGATAAAATTTCAAGGAATACTCTTTCACTGTCACCCTGTTTTACTTTAAGTTCATGGATTCCTCAGCCTTCTTCTCTCTCAAGTCCTGAGGAAAGAAGCGATCAAGAAAAGCACTAGAGAAGTCATTCCACAAAGCAAACTGAGCATCAACACCCCAAGACTGATCCTATTCCTCATACCACTGATACACCATATCCTTCAATTGACAGGTAGCAAACTCCACACCCTCTATATCAGTAGCAAGTATCACATGAAAAAACTTTTCCATATCATCAAAATTTTTTGAGGATCTTCCTCAACTACAAAACCAGTGAAAATAGGAGGACTCAACCTCATAAATTGGCCAACTCTAGTGACCTCAGTGGATGGAGCAACAAAAGCAACACGTTTAGTATGAGAGGCCACCAATTAGGTAAGTAAATGAATCAACTGATGAAACTCATCATTAGACACATCAACTTGAGGTGCCCGAGGAGGGATAGGGGAAACTGGTGGAACTTTACTAGAGAAATCAAAAACAGCAGTCCTAGATCGGGTCTAAACTCTTTGAGTGGAACGAGCCCTGTCCATATTATTCTCAGATAAGACATAAGAGTTTTTATGAGCATTAGATCTTATGAGAGGAATGATCTAAAAAGCGAACATACGTGGATTAGAGGAGATTTCAAGACCTTAGACTCTATAGCTCAAAATAGAACAATAAGAAAGGGAAACTTTCTACATGACTCATAGCCTTTCCATTGTAAGTGTGACGCGCTGGACACTCATAAAAGAGATTCTACTTGACACGGCTTTGTGAACACCTAATGACACCAAACCTAGGATCTGATATCAACTTTGTCACAATCCAAATCATGGCCTAGCCATGACGGGTATCTTAAGTCCTGCATGGACCGGAGACCACCCCATACACCTAACCAAGTAAACATAACATACCCAACGTCAGATGAGTTCCAAATATATACAAAGATAGCATAATAATACAAGATAACATAATAATATGCTTAATGATATTTAAATCACGTTTATAACCAACAATTGATAACCAACCAAACAACTGACCAACATCGCCCAAGTTCACAGTAATCCAACAAATCTTTCTAACAAAAAAAAATCAAAAATCAATCTTGGTCGGGACATGTCCCCGACTTTGACAGATGACAATAAAAATAATAATGTTGATGATAATAAAAACTCTCAATTCTAATCTATGATAAGAACTGATGAAATGTCTAAGTCTTTTGAAGAATGAAAGATCACCACTTCACCACAACAAACTGACGAACTGAGCTAATCCACCTAACTCTGCACAAAAAAAGTAGAAGTGTCTTCAGTGCTTGCATTGTGTGGGGATACAACATCTAGAGACAGTTAGTGGGGTTAACACTACCATGTAACTCAGTGATAGGGATAATGTCAAGTCCAGTTGTTTCAATACCATATGAATAACATCATAATACATATATAAATAATATGTCGTGACAAGGAACAAGGCTTAACATGTACTTTAAAACTTAGCCCTAGTGTGTGTGGCTGCATAAACTAGAGGGTATATCAAACCTATCGGCATATCAAGGTGATCCAAGAACCCAATAATGTAATATAATATGGGGGACTCAAACCTCCCAATCATATGATAATAATAAGGGAGACTCGAACTACCTAGTTATTTAAACCCCCATCGACAATCACGGTTTTTCATATTGGCCCTCGGGACCTCCACTTTCACGACTCAGCTACACAACCTTCATTAAAGCCTAATTAAATCATTTATCACACATTCTCATTCATTGAACCATAATACATATTTAGGAATATATTGTTGGTATCGTTATACCAACTACACTTATAAGGTAACATCAACATGCCAAAAAAATTTCATTATTTAGGGAATTCATAGCCCCCTTGGTTCAATTATACATTAGCTTGGGGAATTACACAGCCCATAAGTTTAATTCAAAACCATTATGCTTCATTAACCTTTCACATTATGCAATAGTTCAAGGGTAGTTCAATGTGCATATTTTTCATATTCAAAACCAATTTCACAATATGGAGTTGAGGTCATAACCACTTCAAAAGTCACAAGTTGGGGAAGTCACAGTACCCTAGTTCATTCACCATATCCATGTACCCAACAAGTTTAAAATCAAAATTAAAGCATGAACAATCATGTGTAAACCGTGGGAAACATTATTCATCAACAAGTATTCAAAACCCCCAACCCATGTTTCAAAACCAATATCAATACCATATGAACAACTCTTTAAAACACATGATTTTAACAAATTACCAATTATGAAAGAGTAACATGCCTGAAATAGCAAGTTTTACAGAAATAATTCAACCCTTGCACCCTTGGATGACCTACTTCTTGGAAACCTAAAGTATCTTGCTTGAAAGACTTGAGAGAGTTCTGAAAGTGTTTTATTATGTTATGAATGAGAAACAACCTCCTTGAGTGCTTTATGAATGTGGGATTTTAATTTGTTTGTCCAAAGTACCATTAGTAGGGGGGTGCGCGGATTTAATAGGTATAATAGATTTAATAGGTTTCTAGTGAATCTATTTTTATTAGTGCGTGGATTTTTTGGTTCAATATCTTTTAATAATTTTCTTTTTTCGTAAGATATATTCATTAATTATTTTATCCTGTAGTAATTGCAGAGTTACAAATTCTTGTATAATAATTTATCCTATCTGTGCTATAATGTATATCTAATTCTAAATTTTCAATGTTATTTATTATCTTATGTTGTTCTTCTCGTAGTGAGTTTTTTAAATTATATAAACTATCACA
>NC_061114.1:98894505-98994936 GCF_002878395.1 Capsicum annuum | reverse complement strand
TGTAGGGGGGTGCGCGGATTTAATAGGTATAATAGATTTAGTAGGTTAAATATAACTGATTATAATTCTACGATATTTAGAATTAAATCACGTTGAATTTATGCGGAGAAAATATAACTGATCACGACATGTTAGAGAAAACATTCTCTACTTTTCCCGCGTCGAATACGCTTCTGCAGCAGTAGTATCGAGAAATGGGATTAAAAAGTATTCTGAATTGATTTCTCATTTTCTTGTTGCTGAACAACAGAATGAGCTTTTAGTGAGAAATCATAAAAGTCAACCTCCTGGTATTGCTACATTCCCTGAAGTGAATGCTGCATATTTTCACCAAACCAGTCATGAAAGAGGTAGATATTTTAATCAGGGTGATCGTCTTTCACTAACTAATGAACCTTAACACTAGCAGTGTAAAAAGAAGGGTGAAACTACTGAAGCAATGCCAAGGAAGAACACTGAAAATAAATATTATCAATGTGGAGCAAAGGGACACTGATCGCGTATCTGTCGTATGCCAAAGCATCTGGTGAATCTCTATTAGTCATCCCTTAAGAAAACAAATAATGATGTTAAGACAAACTTTATCTCTAAAGATAATATTAAGCCCATAAATTTAGATGCCTCAAATTTCTTTACAATCCCCGAAGGATATGCTAATCATCCTGTAGATGATGAATATGAAATGGTCTGATTGTTTTACTTTCCTGTTTAGTTGTATTAGTTTATAATTTTGTAAATAGTATCTCACTAATCTTGTAAATTGATAAAGTTTGTATAATACGTTATGTGCTAGTAATATTATAAAGTTTACATCATTTATATTTTCATCTTGAAGAATATATGAATACTCCTGAAGTAGAAAATCAGAAATTTACTACTGAAGTAGTAAATCTGAAATTAAAGATATGATAGAGAAAATTCTCTACAACTATATGTATACCTCGATTTGCTTCTGAAGTAGTAAAATATTGAAAGAAGTCCTAAGGTATTATCGTTTGATATGCTTAAGGCACATTGTAATAATTATATTTCATTCTCGAAGAATGACAACTTTTGATAAATTGTTAATTATCTTTCATTCTCAAGGAATGAGAATTTTTGATAGGTGTTATAATTACGAATTCATTCCCTGAGGTAAATGTGATACTTAGTAAGGTATATAAATGTGCACTTGATAGTGAAAACCACATTCAGAAGGAGTAGAAAGAATTATTCTGAAATTACTCCCGAAGTAGTAAGTTTGGAATTTATCTTAAATTTACTCCTAAAATAATAGAACCTTGAAATTTACTCCATAAGTAGTGAATATGATATTTACTCTCGAAGTAGTAAGATTGTGTAATAGTAAAATCTTACAAATTACTCTCAAAGTAGTAGACCTTTTACTCTTGTAAATAACTCATGGCATGATAAATTTGGAGTTTACTAGTTTAAATAATTCTATTTGTTGTCTGAATAGTTTTGTCATCCTAAAGATGAGCATATTGAGTTTTAGACATATAATGAAGAATTAGAAGATTCTACAAAAACTATTACTTGTTCTCATGATAAGTTAATTGAATTAGCTAAATATTGGGATTGAATTTCCTAAATTCTGAAAAACGTAAAAGGTGAATAAGGGCTCATTCACCCTTCATTTGATATGATGCATCCATAAGATGGTCACATGTACGTTTATTGTCAACCTACAGTTTGACATTCATAAAGTTGCCTTCTCAATTAAATTGAGTCAAGAGCATAATTTTCAGATAACGTAATCAAGACAATTGATCTTGATAATGCTGGTTATATTCAAGTTGGTTTAGCATTGAATGCCTCATATAAATAGCTAAACCATTGCTTATGAGAACAAAGATAAAAAGTATTGATCTAAAATATATATTTCATACAATAACACTTGTATTCATTAGACCAATAAATTATAATTAATTCTTCCCTCTCAATTGATTCAGGGTCAGGAACCATATATTTTCCATCTAATAGCTTTTTGATGTTCGGTATGTAATTAATAGATATACCATGATTCACAAAGATATATTATCCAAAGTAGATTGGAGTATATGTTAGTTTTCCTAACATAAGAGGGAGATAATAAGCAGCTAAGAAATATGTTGAGAATTATCGTTAGTACGATCCTCATTTAAAAGATAATTCTAGTCAAATGGCAGAAGCATTTGCTGACCCAAAATTGATTTTATATTTACCTGCAGATGCTCCTACTATGTGTCCCTGAAGGACACGTTCTATAGCATGTATGAAGCATGGTAGATAAATCGATTTTTAAAAAAATAATCCTTGAAAAGAAAATGAAGCAAATGGTCATAATAAAGAGGCAATATGCTCTTGAAGAGCAACGACATAATGCTTCTTGAAACCTCCAGAAGAGGTTCAGGTACCTGAAAATAATAATGTGATGAGATCTCAATAAGTTATGTCGTAATGTGAACTGATACAAATGATATATTATCGACAATATCTTTAGTACAATAGCACGCAATATTGTATAATATTATGAGGATCTGAATTCTACGTTTATTTAAGCATGCCGACATAGAAATAATTATCAAGTGAAATATGCTTCTTGGTAAGCACAAGGTTTATTTGGCCTGCATTCCTAACGCTAGAAGATGTCATGTATTTAATATTGAATGGTTCACTTGATAATGAAATTTAGATGAGAATCCCAAAAGGATTAAAGATGCCTGAAGCATAAAGTTCAAAGTCTCAAGAATTATATTTAATCAAATTATAAAGATCATTATACAATTTAAAATAATCAGGGCGTATGCGGTATAATCACCTTAGTGACTACTTGATGAACTAAAGTTACATAAATGATGTCATTTGTCCTTATATTTTCACTAAGAAAATGACATTAGAATATATTATACTCGTTGTTTATGTGGATGACATAAATCTCATTGGAACTTCAGAAGAGGTCCAAAAGGCAATTGAATATCTAAAGAAAGAATTCGAAATGAAAGATCTTGGAAAGAAAAAGTTTTGTCTTGGTAGCAGACGAGATCTTCATCCACCAATCTACCTATACTGAGAGTGTCTTGAAACAATTTTACTTGGACAAAGCACATTTATTAAATAATCTAATGATCGTTCGATCACTTGAAGTGAGTAAAAATTCATTCCAACATTTAGAAGAGGGTGAAGAGATTTTTGGTCCTGAAGTGCCATATCTCAATGCTATTTGGTCCTGAAGTTTCATATCTCAATGCTATTGGTATACTTATGTATTTTGCTAATAGCGTAAGGCTTCATATAGCGCATTTTGTTAATTTTCTAGTCAAGTATTGCTTTTTTTCATGTAGATATTGAAACAAAGGTAAGCATATATTGCAATATCTAAAGGGGCCTATTGATATGAGTCTATTTTATACTATTAAATCTAGTCCAGATCTTGTTGGTCATGCAGATGGATGTTATTTATCTGATCCACATAAAGCACAATCTCAAAAAGGCTATGTGTTTACATGCGGAGGTACTGCGATATCATGGCAATTAACAAAGCAGTCCATAATTGCTATTTCTTCTAACCATGATAAGATAATAGCGATTCACAAAGTAAGTAGAGAATGCATATGACTGAGATCAGTAGTACATCCATCAAAGATAAATGTGGCCTGAAGCTCGATATCAAGGTGCCCACGTTCATATTTGAAGACAATGCAGCATGCATAGCTCAATCAAAAGGAGGCTTTATAAAGGAAGATAGAATGAAGCACATCTCTCCAAAGTTCTTCTTCACACATGATCTCCAGAAGAATGGTGCTATTGATGTACAACAAATCCGTTCAAGTGGCAATCTAGTAGATTTGTTCACCAAGTCTTTTCCAACTTTAACTTTTGAGAAGATGGTATACAAGATTGAAACGCGAAGGCCGAATCAATTGAATTGGGATCTTCATCAGGGGGAGTAAGAATACGTGCTGTACTCTTTTTTCCTTAACCAAGGTTTTTATCCCATTGGGTTTTTCCTGATAAGGTTTTTAATGAGGCAACACTCAAATGCATATTCATTAAATCTTTCTTTACATGGACATCCAAGGGGGAGTGTTATGGAATATTATCGACATCCATGTGTCCATTGTGGAGGCCATATGGTATCTCCTTAGTTTGGCTTATGCCAACTAAGGCTCCACCTCTTAAAATAAGACTTATCCATATATTGGCTATAAAAGCCATGTTATTATGTAGAAAAATAAAAGGTGTGAAAGATTAATATATCAACACTCTCCCCTGTTTCTATATACTTTGAGTTACATTTTACTTTAATTTTATATCACGAATATTGAAGTTCAAATAATATTAATTTCTTCTATCAATAAGAGTATATACTAGTGGTATCAGTATTCATTATTGAAATGAGCAAGTTTTTTTCAGATACTAATGAGTGGTGTAGCTCAGTATCAGCCCATATCGTACACAACGTTAATAGTGAAAATAGACAGAGGACCCAATAGCAATAGTGATGACCCTTTTATAAGCAAATTCAATCAACATACAACGTCATAGCCCGACATTGACACTAAGTTAAAAGTGAGGATGAAGATCATGACAACAATCTAGTAGATTTCTAGCATCTAACATATGATGGCATTACCCAAATTGCATTACACCAATATACGAAGTGCTCCCAAATTGCTTGAAAACTATACAATGAATAAAAAGATGATTCACTGACTTGTTCGAGTATCTCTTCACAAAGATAACATCTGTTGCTTGACATGAAACTTCTTATTTTCAAATCTTCTTCACATGGTTCCTATATTTTAGTGCGATTAACTTTTTATGATTGTGGTGTCCGGCCCAACTTGCGTATATCTCAATTAATTCCATGGGATGCCTTTCACCTCCCACTAGCAATAGGTACTAGGTAATTATCTCCACCAAGTAACTCCATCCACCTAGGCTAGAACAAATAAGGGGAAATCAACTAGTATTCGTCTCTTTTGGGAATTAAACCTGATACCTCATGATACTCACCAAACTCCATTGAATTTCAGCAGTACAATTTCAATTAGCACAATAAATTTTTACCTTCTACATCCTTATTAATCTACACAATTTTGTAGGGGAGTGCGGATATCTGATGTATGAAATAGATTAATTAGGTATCTAGTGAATCTATTTTTCTTTGTGCGTGGATATTTCTTAAATTTTGTTTCAATATCTTTTAATGATTTACTTTTTTCGTAAGATATATTCATTAATTTGTTTGGTTAAGCTAATTTACAAATTTACGTAAAGACTAAAAAATCTATATAATGATTCTAACCAATATCTTGTCTTCCGTTGATGTTGTCGTATCTGCTATATCTCCATTATTGCTTCTTATCTTATCTTTCCAGCTGACATTTTGTCTTCTTTTATTCTAGATGTATTCTAGAATAATGTTATCTTCTCCATTACATCTTGAAAATTGGTGATCTGGATATTTGTGTCTGATTATTTAACAATATCTTGTCAGTAGTCCATCTGAAATAAATTCTTTTTTAATTGCTCTTGCGGTAGATTGTTTTTCTGGGTTAAGCAATGTCATTATCCATTGTCTGACATCTTCCATATCTGCTTGTCGTAGCTCTTTTGAATTAGAGTAAATCATTTGATGATTTCATACGTCAGATATCCACACCCCTTCCTAATTAATCTATTTCATACGTCAGATATCCGCACCCAAAGATAGATCATCTAGATTATCTTAAAGTTTTAATCTTATATATACTTGGCTAGAACAGTTATACGAAGAAATTTACCTCTGATACCATTTGTAGGGGGTGCGGATATCTGACGTATGAAATAGATTAATTAGGTATCTAGTGAATCGACTTATATATTTTGAATAATTACTAATTAAAGATTCTTTAATTTTTCTAAAAGCTTCTCTATTTTTAAATGGTCTTCTCATAATTAATTTAATAATTTATAGGTAAATTCTGATGATAACTCTAACATATATCTCAGAATTACACAAGTTATTCACCACCTACAAAAGGATAACGAAAGGAAATCTATTTTACATAAAATGTTATACTGCACCAGCAGAGATACTATATGACGAAATAAAACCAGTTATACAAGTTGTAAAAATAGGACAAATACATGGAAAATAAAGATATAAAATATATAGAATTGCTTAGTAAAAATATGCAAGAACTACTAAGACTAAAACAAACAACTACAAAATATTATAATAAAACCAATTTTAAAAGATAGATCATCTAGATTATCTTAAAGTTTTAATCTTATATATACTTAAAGATATAGAAATAATAGATATTAAGAAAATAATATTAGAAAAAGTAATAGACTATGAAATTGAAACCATAACTTGGCTAGAACAGTTATACGAAGAAATTTACCCAAAAGGATATTATACAGATTAAGAGATGTTAGAATATATTAGAAAAACTAGAGAAAATCAAGATAATCTAAATAATGAAATTAATTATAGAAACCGAATTAGGAAAATACCTGTGTATTATCTGTTCGTATAATAAATTTGTTATACACAATATATGGCGCAAATGCCAACAAACATTTATATAATGAACATAATTCTTTCCTATTTATTTCCCATTTTATTTCTGTCTCATTGAATGTACCTGAGTAGTATCTACAATGGTGTTCTATTTTTTCTGCTTCATATCGATATTTAAGTACTCCTCCATAACTATATTCACTAGCATCTGCTTCTACTATGTATATAAATTTTCTATTTTCATATGGAAATTGTAATTTTGGTAATTCTTTACAAAGTAATTTTATTTTTTGAACTTGTTTTTTATCTTCTTCATTATAGTTATATTCTACATCTTTTTTTAATTTTTTCTGTAGTGGTTTTAAAGTTTCTGCTAATTTTGGAATATATTCTCTTACTTGGTTTACTAATCCTAAAAATGATTGTAATTTCTTTTTTGTATCCAATTCTTCTTTCGAATTTATTATTTTTTGTACTATATGTTGTTGCATTTTACTCCACTTTTATCTATTTGTATTCCTAAAAATTCTATCTGGTTTTTTATAATTTCAGCTTTCTTTTTGCTTAGACTTATTCCCGATTTTTCTATTATATCTGTAAACTGTTCTAATAATTTTAAATGTTCTTCTTTAGTTTTTGTATATAATAATATATCATCTATGTATACTATACAATTAGATAATTGTTTAAAATAACTATCCATAAAATGTTGATATCTACCTGGTGCATTTTTATATCCAAATGGTAATACGTTCCATTCATAAAATCCTTGTGGTACCGTAAATGCGGTTAATTCTTTAGATTCTTCTTCTAACTTTAGATGATAAAATCCTGATTTACAATCGAATTTGCTAAAATAATTATATCCTTGTATTTGCCTTATTTTTAATATCTTATTTGGTATTGGATAATTATATGTTATAGTTTTTGCATTTAAATTTCTGTAGTCAATAACCATCCTACTTTTTCCTCTTTTTTGTTCACTATGTTTATTTACTATAAATGCTGGACTATTATGTTTACTATTACTTTTTTGTATATATTGTTTTTTCTAATAATTCATCTATATGCATTTTAAATTCTTTTAAATCGTCAAAATTATATGTTAATGGTTTTTGGGTTATTATGCTATTTTTATCTATTAATTCAATTTTTATAGTAGTTTTATGTTTTCCCCATCCTTTTAATGGATCTTCACTATATAATTGTTCTAATTTTTTCTTAATTATTTCTATCTTATTTATTGAAAAGATAGTTATTTCTGTTTTATTTATCGAAAATACTACTAGTTCTATTGTATCTTCAGTATTTTTTTATATTTTCTAACTTTTGTGTAATTTTTTCACTTCCTTTTATCCAATCAGTTTGTTTTCTTATTTTATTATTAACTCTTTTTGCTCTTACTTTCTGTTTACATGGTGTTGTAAACCACCAGTCTGTTCTAGTTATTATATGTGGGTATAATTTATCTAAGAACGACATTCCTAAAAGTATATCTTTTGATGTTAGTTCATAATTATAAATTTCTTCTATTGTTAAGGCTCTTCTTAAGAATAATTTCTCTTTGTTATATGTTAAGGTTAATTGTGTATGTTCTATATTATATGGTTTTACTTGTTCTAACCATTTTATTCCTAATATTATATCTGCTTTTTGCATTTCTTCCTTTATTTCAAATTCTATTTTTATTTTTCTAACTCCTATTATTATTTCTTTTTCTGCTATAGTTTTACTATTTATTAAACTTCTTGGTAGGTCTGGGCACATATCATTATCAGTCTTTATTTCTTCATTTTTCACTAGATATTTTGCTATATAATTTTCTTCTTGTCCTGTATTCAAAAGTATTAGATATTCTTTTTCATTTATTTTTCTTGTTATGTAATATTGGTTTAAATTACTTATTGAATTTGTTTCATAACTTGTTCTTTTTGACGAGCTTGATGATTCTGGTTTTTCATCAGCTATTCTTTTCATTGTACTTATTCTATCATTTACTATTTCTAAATTTTCTTTTATATCTATGTCTCAATAGCTTTAATCATTATAATCTATTGTTTTTACAATTTGTTCGAATGAGCTTTCTATTCGTATTTTGTTAATCTTATTTTTTCCTGTTATTCTATGTTTTGTTGTTAATACATATAGATTTTTGCATCTTGCTGTAAATATTTTACTTCCTGGGGTTAATTCTATTCCTGATATTTTCCAATATAATACGAGTAATTTATCTATATTTTTATATGTTATTGCTACTGAATAATTTGCACTTATTATAAATTTAAATTTTTGATATATTAGATTTCCTTCTACTGCAGTTATTATGCTTTTTTCTATAGGTTTTATAATTCTATCATCTGCTAAATATAATTCTATTGGTGTATCTATTCCTTCTCTAAAACATGCTTTTATTAATATCTCTGTACCTCCAAGGTGTACATATTTTATTGGATCTCCTTTACTTTTTTATATCATTTATCTCTTTATTAATTATTCTTTTTGTTACTAGTGGTATACTAGCTTTGCCTTTTGTATATCTGCAGTCTATTACATGTTCTTTTTGGCATACTACATAATATTCGTCCTTTTCCCTAGTAAATATATTTTTTATTGTTGGTATTTTAAATATTTTTTCTACATTTAAATCTAAGTCTTTTCCTTTTATTTCATCAAATATGTTACTGTCAAATATTATTTTTTGTTCAGTTCCTTCATCATTTAAATATTCTTCCTTTGTTATTATTTTTATATCTTCTTCAGTCATTTGATTAATCTATTTCACTATCTATTTCATTATCTGTTTCGTTTTCTGAAATTTCATATATACTATCTTCACTTTCTAATTCATAATCTATATAATCTATCTGCATATATTCTGTATTATCTATTTTTATTTCTGATATTTGTTTATTTTTCGAATTTTTAGGTAATTTACAATCTCTAGCTAAATGGCCTATCTTTCCACAATTATAACAAGTACATTCTTTTATAGATTTCTTCTTTCTATATGGTCTTTTGTATTTATAATTTTTTACATAATATCTTTTTCTCAGTTGCTTATATTTATATTTTGATTTTTTATATTTCTTAAATTTCTTATGTCTTTTTCTTTCCAAATTGGGGTGCTATTTTATTTTTGCAACATGCTAAATTTCTTATTAATGTTTTTTCCATTTTTAATTCTTCTCTATATTTTTCACATAAGTTTCTATACCATTGTTGTAAAAATTTTATTCTTGCTCCTAACATATCTACTATTTTTGCTTCTTCCCAACTTTTTATTATTTTTGAACTAAATGGCTCGGGTAATTTATTAAAATATAATTTTCTTATCTCTTTACTTTCTTCTATATTATATGCTCCTTTATAATAATATTCTTTAAATGCGCAAGTATATTCATCAATATAACACATATTACATATTGCTAAATATAACATGCGCAAGTATATTCATCAATATAACACATTACATATAACACATATTAATAGTTTAAACTCTCATGTTCATGCCCCTTGTCCCTATCCTAGTATCCCCTCTATATACATAAATATTGTGCATGTGGTTTTGGAAATGACATTATTTTATCCTTTTTCCCTAAGTTACATGCTAATGCTCGCCCCACTGGACACTACATCATTTTATGATATAGGTTTGGAGGATTTTTCTATTGCTCCCCAATTATTTCATTGTTCTTTATTATTGCTCTTAGTACTTTTTGGATTCTATTTGTCATAGTTGGGGACATGTTCCAACTTAGTTGGTATTCTTGGTTTAGAGGCTTTCATTGACAGAATTATAGTATCGCTGGTGTCTTAGTTTGACTCTTTACGTTTTCTTTTGGTATCATTTATCTATCATTGGTTTGGTTGGCTTCCACTTTTTATATTTATGTGCTCTTGAGGTAAGGTTAAGGGGGCTTGTATACAGTCCATGGAGGTAATGATATTACCTGTCATGGAAAGGCCCGTGTTTGAATCATGATAAGCTTGGTATCAGAGCATGGTCTAGGGTCAGTGGGTGTCCACAAAGTCGTGTCGACTAGAGTCCCTTTTATAGGTGTGTAGCGCGCCATACTTATAAGGGGAGGCTACAAGGCAATTAGAAATATTTGATCTCTAGCATATTTACATGTTTGAGCACCTATATTTACCCATAATAGGACTTGTTCGATGAGCTAAAATGTGCATTTTTATTGTGTTTTGATGTGTAATTGTATGATGTAGCTAATTGACGTGATTAGTGATATAGGGTAAGTTTCTAGCAAAGTTGGATGTATGATATAAAGCAAGTGATGATTGATGATGTGGAATTGATTGTATTGATTTGATAAGACACTTTCAGTGAAGTTAGAAAGCATGAATGGAATGCTGAAGCAAGTAGTAAAGCAACTAGCTTAACAAAATTTTTGCCTTAGTCACATATTTTGATGACAATTCCAGTGAGGGGTCACGATATTCTTATGGTGCGACCCCTAGTCAAGTCAAGCACATATCACGGAGCGACCCTCAGTCTAGTCAAGCACCTGTCATGGCACGAACCTCAGTCAGGTCACACACGCATCGCAGTGCGACCCTGGTTCCCTACTAGGAAAAATGATCCTAATTATAAAGGGAACACTTGAGCATAATTGAAAACACTTCTGAAAACACTCTATATTTATCTTAGGGTTCTTTGAACTTCACTATTCCAAAATTACTTTGTGGTATGCTTAATTACTCATTTTGGATATTGAATTCAAACATGAGTGGCTAAACCTCCTTGTTCTGGGGTTGAGGCCAAAGACATGAGTACACTATGATATTCTTTATCGTAGTTTACTGTGGATTATTTTATGGTTGTTCTTAATCTCTTATGCTTACTATTTTAATGAACGGACACTATTAGAATAAACCTATATTTCTATGTTAATCCAGGGGAAGAATCATAGAATATATCGAACAGATTAAGGAGAAAAGTTCTCATCCTTTTATAAAATAAGGGATTTGAATTAGCATCTAGGATAGGAATATACCTAGGATCCTTGTTTGGTTCACTTACAGGAAGATAGCTTTATGAATTTAAATAGATTATTGCATTCTCGCTCAACGATATAGTTGCAATGTCTAGTTAGGAAAAGGTTAGAGGTCGGGAGACCATGATCTTACTATAAACCCTGCGAATCAATAACCTGATGGTCAACTAAACTATGATAGGAATTGAGATTTGTAAGATTATCAAAAGGTGTCTGAACCCTGGATCTCTCTCTATTATTGATTACAACCTTGCTTACATTGCTTTCGTCACATTCTATTATTTATTTATTAATTATACTTTAACTCAAAACTTCTTAATCATCTCAATACTTTACAACACTTAATACCTCCTTGTCTAAAACTAAAGTTCATTAAATTGCTTATTGCATAGTACTCGTGGGTACAATATCTGATTGTCTAAGTCACTATATTACTTGTACGATTATGTACACTTGCGTGTGCATTTGAACGCAACAAGTTTTTTGCATCATTGCCGGGGACTAAAATAATTAGTAATTTACTAAATTTGTAAGTTTAAGTGTTAACGACGTGATTTTAGTGGTTGACTTTTTGCAAGACTAGCTGAATACAGGATTGGTGAGAGATAAAGAGTTGGTAGAGCCTTATTCAAAATGAGAACTGGTATTGCAACAGAGGTAAAGAGCTCAATATCCAATCCAGTAGGTTCAAATGGCTGAACACAGAGATCCTAATCTTGTTGATCCAAACGATCCAGTTGATCCAAATATCGAACGTGTTCCAGCTCCAGTTATTCCAACTGCTCCTGCTAAAGCAGCTACTAGATCAGTTCGTGAGGTGGAAATACCACTCACGAACCATGCTACTAACAATATTCCTAAGTTCGATCCAGGTGGTCAATTTGAGTTGAAGCAAACTATGGTACGGTTGCTAAATTCGGTTGGGCAATTTGCTAGATTTTCACATGAAGACCCACACAATACATATGGACCTTCCTAGAAATAAATGATACCTACATTCCTGCAGGGGCAAATACTGATTATGTCAGACTGACTCTCATCCCCTTTTCTTTGATTGAGGAAGCAAAGAGGTGGTTACATGCTGAATTACCTCTCTCTATTACTTCTCAGGAAGATCTAACTCGCAAGTTCCTTATTCGATTCTTTCCATCAGGGAAGACTATACATTTGAGAAATAAGATTCTAAGTTTCAGGCAGAAAGAAGGAGAAAATCTCTACCAAGCTTGGGAGAGATTTAAGAGTATACTCAGAAATTGCCCTCACCATTATCAATCTAATGATGTTCTTGTTCATACTTTCATTGAGGTCTTGGAGCGAAACACCAAGATTCTCTTGGATTCAGCAGTAGGTGGGCAAGCTCTTGAGAAGACTTATGATGAATTATACACACTACTGAATCAGATTTTACAAGGGAATCCTAAATGGCATGCTGACTCGAGGAGTGCTCCTAAGGAGGTTGCATGTATGTTAGAGGTAGATCTATTCACTTCTTTATTAGCTCAGCTTACAATAATACAAAATCAGATCCTTACTCAATTTAACAGCATAAAGTTGGGGGTTTAACAAGCAGCAACTATAGCTAATGAAGTAGAACCGGTAAATTCTTAGTGTGAGGTTTGTAGAAGTAGTGAGCGCACATCAAATGCTTGCGCGGTTAATCCAGATTCTGTTAATTATATGGGGAATGCGAATCGTCAGGGACAACAGAACATTGGTAACATCTATAATCCCTATTGGAGGAATTATCCCAATTTATTACGGGGTGGAAATCAGGCACAAAACAATAATTAGTATAAAGGGGCTAGTGCAACAAAATCAACAACAACAGGTTCTGAGTAATAAAGGCACTACTCAAACGAGCAATATAGAGGAGATGTTGAAGTAGTTTTTAGATAATCAAGCACAGATGACAGTAGATTTAAAGAGTCAATAGGAAGATATAAAGACTCAAAAATTTATTATGAGGAATCTAGAGTTACAACTTGGTCAAATTATTAAGTACAAAACACTAGACCTCAAGAAGGTTTACCTAGTGATATAAAGGCAAATCCATAGTAGGTAAAGGGTGTCAAAACAAAGAGTGGTTTGTAATAAAAAAAGGTAGAATCGGAGCAGGTTAGTCCCATAGCTACTGATGATGATCCTTAAAAGAATGAGGAGAAGGGGATCAAAGAAAAAACTACAAGTGGAAAAGAAGACTATACCTTTACCCTTTCTTCAAAGGTAGCAAAAACACAAACAAGAGACAAATTACAAGAAGTTTTTAGATCTTCTAAATCATGTTCATGTAAATCTTCCTCTTATTGATATTCTACAGAGTGTTCTGAAATATGTAAAGTAAGATATAGTGGCAAACAAAAATTAGTTGATAGAGTATGCTCCAGTTTTATTGACTGAGGAGTGCATATCTAAGATACAGAACAAATTGCCAATGAGGTTAAAAAATTTAGGTAGTTTTACTTTGCAGATCCCTATTGGGCCGGCCATTAGTTCCCGTGGACTATGTGACTTGAGGGCGAGCATCAATCTTATGCCTATATATTGGTTTTGAAATATGGGTCTTGGGAGTCCGAAACCCATGAACATTATTTTGCAGTTGGTTGATATTTTCCTTTCTAGGCCTAATAAAATTATTATAGACATCTTGGTGCAAGTGGGATCACTGATTTTTCCAACTAACTTTGTTATTCTTGATTTTGAAGCTAATCCAGTTGTTCTATTTATTTTGGGACACTCATTCCTAGAAATATGAAAGTCACTTATTGATGTAGATATAGAGAAGATGACTATGAGAGCACATGACAAAGTGGAGATTTTTGATGTATACAAGGCACTGAATTTGCCAGCTATATGTGAAGAATTATCTTTCATATCAGTTATAGACCTTGCTTTCGAGCTCCATCTGTTGTTGGTTGATTATCCATTCAAGTAACATTTTATGGGTCATGATATTTATGGTAATGTAGAGGCGCTTGAATTGGTTAAAGTTATGAATTCGGCAATTATTGACATTAGAAAGTTGCCTTTTGAGCCATTAAACAGGCCAATTGGCCTATCTCCCAAAGCTTCAGTTGATGAAGCTCCAAAATTGGAGCTTAAGTCTCTTCCCCTGCACTTAACATTTGTTTTATTTAGTGATAATGATATCTTGCCTGTTATTTTGTCTGTAGGTTTATCCAATGTGAAGGTAAGAGAAGCAATGTCAGTTTTGAAAAGAAGAAAAAGGCAATTGGCTGGCAGATATTAGACATCATGAGAATCAATCTAGCTTTTTGTATGCACAATGTATTTATATATATATGTATGTATATATATATATAGAAGAAGGTTACAAGAAAAGTGTGTAGCAATAACGATAATTGAATTCGATAATGAAGGAAGTGGTACGAAAAGAAGTCATTAAGTGGCTTGATATTGGAATTGTCTATCCCATTTCTGATAGCAAGTGGGTCAGCCCAATACACTACATCCCAAACAAAGGTGGGATGACAGTGGTGGCTAATGAAGCTAATGAGTTGATTCCCATACACATGGTAACTGGTTGGAGAATCTGCATTGACTACCGAAAGCTGAATGAAGCCGCCAGAAAGGATCATTATTCCATCCCATTCATTGATCAAATGTTGGACAAGTTGGAAGGTCAGGAATACTATTGCTTTTTGGATGGTTACTCAGGGTATAATCAGATCATAATAGCTTTATAAAATCAAGAAAAGACCATCTTTACTTGCCCATATGGCACATATGCGTTCAGACACATGCATTTTGGCCTCTACAATGTACCCGCAATATTTTCAAAGATGCATGATGGCAATTTTCTTTGACAAGGTTGAAGAATTTGTCGAGGTATTCATGTTTGACTTCTCAATTTATGGTAACTCTTTTGATGTATGCTTGCAGAATCTAGATCGAGTTCTAGCTCATTGTAAGGAGACGGACCTTGTATTAAATTAGGAAATATGCCACTTTCTGGTCAAGAAAGGAATATGCCTTGGTGATAAGGTATCATGTAGAGGACTTGAGATGGATAGAGTCAAAGTTGAAGTGATTGAAAAGTTGCCATATCTGGTAATAGTAAAGAGAGAGAGAAGTTTTCTAGGGCATGTAGGGTTTACATGCGATTTATCCAAGATTTTTTGAAGAGTGCAAGTCCTATATGTAAGTTGATGGAAAAAGAATCTAAGTTTTATTTTGGGGTGGATTATCAAGAAGCTTTTAAGAGGCTGAAGAAGAAACTAACAGAAGCACCTATTTTGATTTCTCCAGATTGGGCATTACCATTTGAATTGATATATGATGCCAGTGGTGTGGCTGTGGGAGCAGTTTTGGGGAAGTGACAACAAAAGGTATTTCATTCTATTTATTATACAAATAAAGTCTTAAATGATGCCCAGATTAATTACACAGTCACAGAAAAAGAGATGTTAGTGCTGGTCTATGCATTTGACTAATTCACATCATATTTGGTGGGCACCAAGGTGATTGTTCACACAGACCATACTGCCATCAAGTACTTGTTTAACAAAAACAATGCAAAACCACGGTTGATCAGGTGGATTCTATTACTTCAAGAATTTGACCTAGAAGTGCATGATAAAAAAAGAGTGGAGAATCAAGTTGTGAATCATCTATCAAGGATAGAGAATCGTGACCATATTACTAATGATACACTTTGCATTTGGGAAGATTTTTCAGATGAGAAATTGTTGGCACTTGATGTGTGTGAGTTTCCTTGGTAGACATTATGAATTTGTTAGTGTGTGGGGTTTACCCTTCCGAAGCTACCATTTAAAAGAAAAAGAAGTTGCTATATAATTCTCGTGCATACACATAGGATCCTAATGGGATTGTGCATAGGTATGTTTCTAAAGATAAATCTAAGAAAGTTTTGCAAAAGTTCCATTTATCTCCTTCAGTGGCCATCATAAAGGTAAACAAATAATTAGAAAGGTGTTATAACCAGGTTTCTTTTGGCCAACATAGTTTGATGCAGTTGCTTTTGTAAAGGGATGTGATCAATGCCAACAATTAGGTATAATTTTAAGGCTTCATGAGATACCCCTGAACAACATTCTTGAGGTTTAAGTATTCAATGTTTAAGGGATAGATTTTATGGACCATTCCCACCATCTAATGACAACTTGTATATCCTAGTAGCAGTCGATTACGTATCTAAGTAGGTGGAAGTTGCTACCTTCCCTTCGAATAATGCAAAAGTGGTGTTGAAGTTTATGAAGAAGCATATCTTCTCTTGATTTAGCATGCCCAAAGCTATTATCAGTGATAGAGGTATGCATTTTATTAACATTTATTTTAAAAGTCTTCTGGCTAAATATGGTGTCAGGAATAAGGTGGCCACTGCGTATCAGCCCCAAATGAGTGGCCAAGTAAAAGTCTCTAATTGGGATATCAAGAAAATATTGCAAAAGACGGTTAATGGTCAGCGTAAGGATTAGGCTGAAAAACTTGATGATGCACTATGGGCATATAGGACAACCTATAAAATGCCCATCGGTACTTATCCATAGCGCTTGGCTTATGGAAAAGCCTTTCATCTTCCTGTAGAGCTTGAGCATCAAGCTTATTGGGCAGTAAAAAAATTAAATCCTGATATGAAGGCCGCGGGTGAGAAGAGATTATTGAAGTTGGTTGAACTTGATGAGTTTCGTCTCCATACTTATGAGAATGCCAAATTGTACAAAGAGAAGACCAAGAAATAGCATGACAAACATATTCTAGACAAAATTTTTGAATCTGGACAACTTGTTTTGTTGTTTAATTCGAGGTTGAAATTGTTTTCGGGTAATTTGCATTCTAAGTAGTTTGGGCCATTTGAAGTAGTGATAATGACTCCTAATGGACCTGTGGAGCTATGAAACAAGGAAAAGACTAAGAAATTCCTGGTGAATGGACAGCGGGTGAAGCATTATTGGGTAGAACAAGAGGATTGGTACAATGTGTGTATCACCTTTGCGAATGAATGAGTTGAGTTGTGTCATCCCACGATGTTAACTAAGGCACCATGTGGTAGGCAATCTAAGAATGTAATGTAATAGGTAGTCTGTATTAGTTATAAAAGAAAAAGAAACGAAAATACAAATAGAGGTATCGTTCCACGTCCAAGACTAAGGTGCTGAGTGAGAGGCAACCAACTTTTTCTTACATTATTTTATTATTTTTGTTGAGTTTGTAGGAATGAGAAACAAGGTGGGCATTCAGGAAAATAAGAGGTAAGTAAGGCGGTGTACAAGAAATCTTTCGGGTAAGAAATATTTACTATAGCGATGAAAAAGAAAAGGGGGAATGAAATATTCCCCCAAGATACAAAAGTCAGTGGCTTTGTCAAAATTTTGGATGCAAATTCCAGTAGACCCTCGCGATAGCTCCGCGACGTGATAGCTAGTTGGGTTGAGCGAGGGCCCCAATGCGATGGCAAGTTAGGTCAACTATGTGTTGTGATGCGATGACCAGTCGGGTTGATTATGTATCGTGATGCGAGGCCCATACCCATTCTATTTAAAATGTCAAACCCGGTCCACCCATCCCCCCCTTTATATGCTCTATTCCTTTCACCATTCCCCTTTACAATTGAAGCCCTAACCGCCTACCCTCTAGATACACATTGTTCTCTCTTTAAGATTATGCAATTTCCATTCAAACAACAAGAATTTTTCCCTCATTTTATTCAAGAAAACCAAGGTAAGTTTACTTATTTCTTATTCCTTTAATTGTTGGAGTGCAAGCGGTGAAGTAGTGGTAGGCATATTTGAAGTTTGTAAGTGCTTTCATTGCTACTTAGAGAGATAAATTGAGTTCATAGGGAGTTAATTTTAGATGCTTAATGTTAATAGGTGCAATTTGGTTTGTTGGCTTAAAGTTGAATTTGACAAAGAACAAGATTGGGAACCGTAAGGATCCGACTTGATTCCTAGCATGCACCAAGAGTGAGAATTTTTTTATTTGTATTCTACATGTATAGGAATGTCAAGAACTTGCCCGGTGTATTTATAAAGAAAAATAAAGAATGTTGGGTATAGAAAATGATGTAGGCATTTTTTATAGACAAATTTTTAGACTTTATTTACCTACCCTAGTACATATCCCTAGTTAGCCCCGTCGAGCCTATAGCCTGACTTATTTGGTAGCTTTATACGTAGCCTAATCCCTTCTTTGATAGACCATAATTTAATTCCAAGCTCCTAAGCGCTTTAGTGTAAAGTATTAATTGATTAAGGCTTGTGAAATTAAAGTAGGAGAAAGGTGAAAGTGAAGCCCCAACGTAATAAGTTATTGGTGTATAGTTGTAGTGGTTTGGAGTTAGAGAAATTTATTCTAAAGAAGTTCCCATTAATTTTAGGCCAATTGTGTTACAATGAACCTGTTTTGGTCCTGGTCTACCTCGGATATTGTGCACCTCAACCAAGACAAATATCTTTAGTTGAGGATAACTATTATAAGGGCGCGTAACATTAAATGGGTGTGAAGAAGGGCTGAAAATTGAATCATGATGTATAGTAAAATACTCCCACCATAGTGTATGTTATTGTTCTTAATGAGATTGGAGTGAAACAAATGATGTGTGAAGGTAGAAAAGGTAAAGTTAGGTTGATAGAGAATGATATAAATTGTATAACGCGATGTATTAAAGTGCTGAAGGAGATTATCCACTATTTCCTAAATAAGTTCCTACCCGTCCCTTAGCCTACATTACAACCTTGAAAGACTCAGTTGATCCTTCATCACAACATTCGACTATTAGTGGAGTAGTACACTAAGGGAAAGCTTATGGTTCATTATCTATCATGTATGAATTCTTTGTTGAGAGTGAGTAATTTAATTTTTTTATTCCCCTTATGTTGTACATTGAAAAAATTATGAGTAAATGAGGAGAAACTTTCTTGCTGTGAGGGTGCATGATGTTGGGTGTATTCATGCATTCTTGTGCTACTATTCTAACCTATTTAGCCTTATTTTGAGGATGATTCATGTGATTAATGGGGTGAGAATAATATAAATGAAAATTTATGGGTCCAAGTATGTGTTTACAATGATTAATGGTGGATTCACATGAGTTTTGATTCAATTTGAGCATTGAGAGTTCAACCGAGAAAACTAGTGTAACCAGCTTTAGCTAGGTGTTTTTTTTTGTCTATTGTGTTGGGTTAAAATGTATTTTAATGAGTTACTAAGGTTTTTATTATGTATTTATATGTGAAACAACTTATTTATAATGTTCAAGGGTCAATTGGATAAAGAAAAGAGTCAGAACAATAAGTTAAAGCTCAATATGAATTTAGCCTATGCTTAGCTCGTGTTTCTAGTTCACCGTTGAGGATGTTTTTTTGTTTTGAGCTCTAGATTGTTGTGTTTAATGCTATATGATGCTTGTTTAATATACTATGATGATATATGAAGGATTTACAAGCTTCAAATTAAGTGAAAATAACTCAAAAAGGCTTGGAATGGATCACGGAAGCACAAAACACTGCTTGACGCCAATTTGGATACCTGAAAAGTATTGGGTGAGTGTGGGCGTGTTTGACAGATCAATGGATTAATAAGGAACCCAAAATAGTGAGCCAATACGAATTCGATATGTGGCATTGATGTACACAATGCGATAATCAACGCGGCGCGTCACTGGGTTCATAGACGACCAGAAACTGTTTCCTTGTTCAACAAGGCATGGGCTATTTCTTTCACTATAAATAGGACATTATTCATGTTTTTTTACTAACTTTTGGACATCCTTGGAAGATCTTGGAGGCTACACAACTTCTTTTTAGGGTTTTTATCATTCTTTTTATTTTAGTTTCTTTCATGGTTTGTATCATCAATCCAAGGGATTGGATCATGAATATCTCCATTAAAGGCTAAAACTCCTATCTGGTGTTATGTCCACGATAATGATTACTTTCATTTTGAATTAAGTATGTTAATTTGCTTATCATTATTGGTTGTTTGTTTATTTTTTTTAAAACTATTTTAAAGATTAGCTACCCTTAGAATACGTCATTTGTCAACCTTGTGATCTCAGAAGAGGGAATAGGGAGATAGAATGTGGAAATAAGTAAAGTATGGTTCTTGTTTCTTTATAAAATAAGGAATTTAAATTCGTATCTAGGATAGGGATGTACTTAGATGCCTTACTTGATTCAGACGTAGAATGATAGATTTAAAGAACTTAAGTGAACTATTACATCCCCGCTCAACGATGTAGATTCTAAGGTTGAACTTAGGTAAAGGATTAGAGGTTGGGAAACCATGATCATGTAATTAACCCTACGAATCAACAACCACTATAAGCAATTTAATGAATGAAGTTCAATAACGTAGTATGATTGTTCGTAAGACTTAACTCTGGATCTCTATCCTTTGATTGTCTAAAGTCATTTACTTTTCCGTATTAGTTTAGTTTCTTTTTAGTTATCAATTCTAAAACTCTATTTGTTACTCTTCTCAATTTTTTAAACTAGAATTGGATAGGCAGCGAACACAAGTCCCTGAGAGATCGATACTTGGGCTTTTTTTAAGCCACTTTACTACTTGATAAGACCACATACACTTGCGTGTGCATTTGGGCACTGTCAAGTTTATAGCGCCGTTGCTAGGGACTTTTTATTAGGCAACTATCTTATTTTTAATTTTTCTATATTGAGTTATAAATTATTTTTGTTTAGTTTCTTTTTATTTTCCTTTATTTCTATTTTTCTCACACTCTTTTCGAGATATCAGTCTGGGATAGATAGTTTTCGAGTGATGGTAATTCTTGTTATTTTTCTATAGGACACCACCTTGTGGATTATTGTTTAGATTTTTATGAAATTGCATAGACGGAACCTTCACAATATGATGCGGATAATTCAAGGAAGTCTGAGTACTTGAAAACTGATATTGTGGAAATTATTAAGGAGAAACCATTTCCACCATGTCTGCAGTGCCTAAGCTAAGAAATATATGAGGAGGACATTAGCCAATTTATGGAGCAAACACAAGAATTACAGCCACTCGATTGTCATCTTTATCTTGAGACTGAAAGTGAGAAGGTGAATAAAAGTGAAGGTGTTGTGGATTTTGTAAATTTTGAAGTAGGATTAGTTGGACTGCATTCGAAGCATTTTTCTACATTATGTTTAGATGATGTCGTGTCTGTGGAATAATTCAAAATAGTGAAAGAGTGTGAAGATGAGGAACAAGAATCCTATATTCTTGATTTTGTACAGGTTAATCAACATAAAAAAACACCTCACTTGAAGGCCGAGTGGTTTACCATGCACATTCCATTACTTGGTTTCTTAATTTTTGTACCACCTCTCTATGATCGAGGCCAAAAGGTGGATGCAATATTGGGGGTAAAATTTATATCCTCAAGGTGGAGGAAAGAGTTGATATGGGTCATAGGCGCTTCTTGGGAGGTAACCCAACCTAACATATGTTTAACCTAAGCTAACATATGTTTTCTTTTTAATTTTTAGTTTTTATTTCACGTAGTTTTTTTTTATTGAGTCACAGGTTAATGGAAAGTCTGAGTACCTTTATCTTGAGATTGAAGCATGAAAAAGATTGAGTGTGGGGTTCCATTAATCCCATTTATATGTGAAGATGCTATTAACTAGGTCTAGAGGCCTTATGGAGTATTTCTATCTCTTCCCTTTGAATTCATTTTGGGAACTAAATAGATTTTTAAGGGGGGGGGGGGGGGGGTAATTCCCAATTTTTGGCTCAATTTAAATTTTTTTGGTTAAGAATAAGTGAGATATTCTTGTTGGTTCTATTTTTGATTACATGATGCAAGTGGATTTGTTGGTAAAAATATGTTAACTGAGTGAATTGCTATTTTTGAGACTCTTAGGCTCAAGGTTGTGACTCTGTATTTTTTTGGCTTAATTTTGAATTCATGCTATTGTTGGGTTGGGAGTCTATGATGATCCTAGTTGAGTTGAGAATATGCCATGTGCGTGTAAGGTTTTTTTTTATTCCTTGTTGCATATAATGTCTAGAACTTGCTAGGTGTGTATGCAAAGCAAAATAAAAAGTGTGAGTTTTGGAGATAATTTAGGCATTTCCTTGATAGCCTTGTTTTTATCCTCTAATTATCCTACCCTTGTGCATTATCCTAGTTAGCCCCATTAAGCCTTTAGTTTTTTCTTTTATAACCTCATATGTAGCCTAATCTCTTCTTTGATAGACCATAATTTGATCCAAAAAGCTCCTAAGTGCTTAAATAAAAAAAAAGAACTTTGAATTAGCAAGGAGTTTGAGAAAATTGAAGAAGAAAAAAGTTGAAATTGATGCCCCAAGGTAATTGTTATTGTTGTTGATAATTGATGTGTGGTGGATTGATGTGATATAATTGATGCTATAAATATTTCCATGGTTGAGAAAAAAAGAAAGAAAAATTGATTCTTGTGGTAATAAACTATATGCCTACCAAGTGTTTGTGAAAATGCTTAAAAGAGATGGGACAAAAACAAAAGATATGAGTGAGTGAAAAAGTGTAATTTGGTTGTTAGAGATTTGTTTTAAATGTATGATTTAGTGTATTAAAGCACTTAGAGAGGTAGTCACTATTCTTGAACAAAATAGTTTCTACCCATCCCTTAGCCTATATTACAACCTAAAAAAGATCTATTTGATCCTAGGTTCATCATTCGAATATTAGCGGACCATGACACTAAGGGAAAGCCTATGGTTCATTATGTGTAATTTGTGAATTCTTTGTGAGAGTGAGCATGGCTTGATTTGTATACCCATTATGACAATTGCTTTATTCTGAGTGTTTATGGGTAACCCTCTTACTATGAGGGAACATGTTTGATGAATGTGGGTGATTTTTATGAGGTCTTATATTGAGCAATATGCATGAGTTTTCCATGTATTGAGTAAATTCTTGAGGCTAGGATGTTTTGGAGTAGGATTCTTGAGTTTTCAATTGTGTATAACATGCTTAGTGATGTAAACTTGCATTCCATGTAGTCATTATAGTGCTAGCTTGAATTTCTTTTAAGTAGTAGAAGTGTGGAGTCTTTCCAGCTCATGATGCTTTTGGTTAACATTTGTTCGAGGATGAACAAGACTTTAAGTGTGGGGTGGTGATGTTAAGTGTATTTATGCTTTCTAGCGCTACTATTCTAGACTATTTAGCCTTGTTTTGAGGATGATTCAGGTGATTAATGGGGTGAGAATGATATAAATGAGTATTTATGTGTCCAAGTATGTTTTTACAATGTTTAATGGTTGATTCACATGAGTTTTGATTCAATTTGAGCATTTAGAGTTCAGCCGAGAAAACTAGTGTAACTAGCTTGAGTTAGGTGTTTTTCTAGCCTATTGTGTTGGGTTCTAATGTATTTAATGAGTTACTAAGGTTGTTATTATGTATTTATATATGAAACAACTTAGTTATAATGTTCAAGGGTCAATTGGATCAAGAAAAGAGTCAGAACAATAAGTTAAAGCTCAATATGAATTTAGCCTATGCTTAGCTTGTGGTTCTAGTTCATCGATGAGGATGTTGGTTTTTTTTGAGCTCTAAATTGTTGTGTTTAATGCTATAGGATGCTTTTTAATGGACTATTATGGTATATTAAGGATTTACAAGCTTCACATTAAGTGGAAACAACTCAAAAAGGCTTGAAATGGATCACGGAAGCATAAAACACAGCTTGACGCCAATTTGGATACCTGAAAAGTATTGGGAGAGTGTAGGCACGTGAGGAGGTTTATTGGTGCATGAAAACACTAATGGATTCATAAGGCACCAAAAATAGTTAACCAATGTGAAGTCAACGTGTCGCATCAATGTACACAATGAGATAATCGACGCAACGCTTCACTGGGTTCGCAGACGACCAGAAATTGTTTCCTTGTTCAATAAGGCATGGGATATTTCTTCCACTATAAATAGGACATTATTCACGTGTTTGTACTAACTTTTGGACATCCTTGGAAGATCTTGGAGGCTACACAACTTCTTTTTAGGGTTTTAATAATTCTTTTATTTTAGTTTCTTTCATTGTTTGTATCATCAATCCAAGGATTGGATGATGAATATCTCCATTATAGGCTAAAACTCCTATGAAGGCTTAAGGTCATGATCATGATTACTTTTATTTTGAATTAAGTTTGTTAATTTGCTTATCATTATTAATTGTTTGTTTATTCTTGTTTTAACTATTTTAAGGATTAGCTACCCTTAGAATACATTAATTGTCAACCTTATGATCTCAGAGAGGGAATAGGGAGATATAATATGGTAATAAGCAAAGTATAGTTCTTGATTCACACGTAGGATGATAGTTTTAAAGAACTTAAGTGGACTATTACATCCTTGCTCAATGATATAGTTGTAAGGTTCAACTTAGGTAAAGGATTAGAGGTTGGGAAACCATGATCTTGCAAGTAACCCTACGAATCAACAGCCACGATAAGAAATTTAATGAATGAAGTTCAATAACGTAGTATGATTGTTCGTAAGCCTTAACCCTGGATCTCTATCCTTTGATTTTCCAAAGTCATTTACTTTTCTGTATTAGTTTAGTTTCTTTTTAGTTATCAATTCTAAAACTCTATTTGTTACTCTTCTCAATTTGTCAAACTAGAATTAAATATTCGGCGAACTTAAGTCCTTGAGAGATCGATACTTGGGCTTTCTTGAAGCCACTTTGCTACTTGATAAGACCACGCACACTTGTGTATGTGATTGGGCACTGTCAGTGCATGTGGATGACAATTCGGTTGCTTATTGTATTTTTTAGATTGAGTGATTTGATTAAGCTTGCCAATAAATTAGAAGTTCACTATTGAGATAAAAAGGTTTGAAAAGAGTTGTCCCATGTGCGTAAAAGTATTTTGACATGTTTCAAGCTAAAAAGTCATTATTAGAATTGTAAGTGTCTAGCACAAGCATTTCGCTTGTGCTGTGATGTAAAGCTTAAATGAGTATATTGTTGATTAAGATTGTTAGAGGACGAACAAGGTTTTAAGTGTAGGGTGGTGATCTTGGAGGTATTTATATGTCCGAGAACCAATATTTACCGATAATAGAGCTTATTCGACGAGCTAAAATATGTGTTTTTATTATGTTTTAATGTGTAATTTCATGATGTAGCTAATGAACGTGATTAGTGAAGTAGGGTAAATTTCTAGCGAAATTGAAAGAAATTGGATGGATGATATTAAACAAGTGATGATTGATGCTGTGGAATTAATTGTATTGATTTAAGAAGACACTTTCAGTGAAGTTGGAAAGCATGCATGGAAGGATGATGCAAGTAGAAAAGCCACTAGCTCAACAGGATTATTCCTTTAAACGCATATTTTGATGACATTTTTAGTAAAGGATCACAATAGGTCCGCGATGTGACCCCTAGTCAAGTCAAGCACATATCACGATGAGACCCTCAGTCTAGTCAAGCGCCTGTCACGGCACGACCCTCAGTCAGGTCAAGCAAGCATCGCGGTACGACCCTTGTTCCCTACTAGGAAAAATTATCCCAACTATAAAAAGAACACTTGAGCACAATTGAAAACACTTCTGGAACATACAACCGAGGCAAAAACACTCTCAATATTTCTCTTAGGGTTCTTTGAACTTCATTATTCCAAAATTACTTTGTGGTATGTTTAATTACTCATTTTGGTTGTTGAATTCGAACATGAATGGCTAAACACCCTTGTTCTGGAGTTGCTGCCAAAGACATGAGTACATTTGATATTATTTATCATAGTTTATTATGTATTATTGTATGGTTGTTCTTTATATATTGTTCTTACTATTTTGATGAGTGACCACCATTAGAATAAACCTATATTTCTTGTTAATCCAAGAGGAGAATCATAGGACAGACCGAAGAGATTAAGGAGAAAAGTTCTTATCCTTTTATAAAATAAGGGATTTGAATTAGTATTTAGGATAGAGATATACCTAGAAGCCTTGTTTAGTTCACTTACAAGAATATGGCTTTATGAATTTAAACAGATTATTGCATCTTTACTCAATGATGTAGTTACAATGTCTAGTTAGCTGGAAGGTTAGAGGTTGGGAGACCATGATCTTACTATAAACCCTACGAATCAATAACATGATAGTCGACTAAACTATGTTAGGAATAGAGATTTGTAAGATTGTCAAAAGGTGTTTCAACTTTGGAATTCTCTCTATTATTGATTACGACCCTACTTATGTTGCTTTCGTCGAATTCTATTATTTTCTTATTAATTATACTTTTACTCAAAACTTCTTAATCATCTTGATACTTTACAACACTTAATACCTCCTTGTCTAAAACTAAAGATAGTTACATTACTAGTTGTATAGTCCTTGCGGGTACGATATCTGACTGTCTAAGTCACTATATTATTTGTACGATCGCATACACTTACGTGTGCATTTGAACACAATAATATTTCCCTTTCTTGTGTTTTATTTTTGGGATATAGTACCCAGTTGCTATGAAACTCCTCTATCTCCTAGCTTACTCGCATTTTAGATTATCCCTTCTCGAAGATATGACAGTCATAGAATCTCTGCTAGAACCTCTGTCCCACCCGAGGAAGATGTGAAGGTTACTCACCCTATTTATGGAGTAAAGATCCGATCCAAGGTCTCTGCTCCTGACTGTGCCGCTCCACTTGGGGTTTCATCGGTCCCTACTAGCCTCCTCTAGCTTCTCGAGTCGATGATACCTATGCTCAATTGGCTCAGAGAGATATCTCTAATTTGGAATTCTATAAGTCTATTTATGTGCTTTCTCAATTAGTGACATCGCAGTCCCGTTGACTTAACCATGTTGGTTCTATTGTTAGCTTATCTGAGGTCACTTGGGTTGGCAAATTTATAAGGTTGAATCCCCCAACCTTTATAGTCTATAAGGTTATAGAGTATTCTCAGGGGTTTGTTAATGAGATGAAGAAGATTTTCAGAGTTATATGCATGCTACTTATTAAGAGGGTGTGGAGTTTGTTGCCTGCTAGCTTAAAGATCTAACTTACCAGTAGTATAAGGAGTGGTAAGCGATTAGGGGTGATAATAGTGAACCGATAGTGTGGGATGAGTTTTTGGGTGTTTTTCTTAATCACTTCTTTCCTCAGGAGTTGGGGGAATCATCAGTCAAAGAGTTTGTGAACTTGAAGCAGGGTAAGATGAGTGTTAAGAAGTATGCTATAAAATTTCAATAGTTGTCCCATTATGCTCCGTAGTTAGTATATAATATGAGGTCCTGAATGAGGAAATTTGCTTTTGGTTTGTTCGTGATTTGGTGTTAGAGTGTAAGGCTGCTATGTTGAATAATAATATGGACATATCTAAGCAGGTGGTTCATATGCAGCAGGTAGAGGGATAAGAGAAAAAGCAGGTAGAGATGGAAGAGAGGAATAATAAGAAGTTTAGATATGTAGAGCAGGGTGTAAATTAGTAAAACAGTAGAAAAGATGATACACAATGTACTAAGAAAAAAGGAATTGGGGAAATTCTTATTTGGCAGCTAGTGCTCCCTTTCTTAAGTCTCCTGGTGATAATTATTTTTAGGTTAGCAGTGGTCCTAAGGAACAAGATGCCCATTTTTAGGCTAGTAGAGCTTAGTCTGCCCTACCTTGCCCTCATTACTATTTTTATGGGCAACTTTACCGTGGATATTATGTGGAGGAGAGGAACTTATGTTTTAATTATGGTCAGCCTAGTCATCTACAAGAAAATTGTCCTATAGCTAAAGTTGCCAGTGGAGCTAATAAGATCTAAGACTTTTTCAACTTCTGCACCTAAGGGAGACACTTCATGTACTGGCCGTGGCTGGAATTATTTCTATGCACTTGCTACTCACTAGGAATCTAAGGCATCACCAGACATTGTCTCTGGTATGTTACAACTCTTTTTCTATGGTGTTTATTATTTTCTTGATCAGAGTTCTACTCTATATTATTTGACCCATTATGTGGCTATACAGTTTGGTTTTGATCCTAAAAATATTTCCAACTCCTTCTATATTTCTACTCTAGTGGACGAGTCTATTATTCCTAAAAATATCTATAGGGGTTGTGTGGTGTCCATTCTTAATAGGAATATGTTAGTGGATTTGATAGAACTTGATATGGTATATTTTGATGTAATTTGGGGATGGATTGGCTTAATTCGTGTTATGTTTCTCTGGATTGTAGGACCTAAAAGATCAGTTTCATTTTCATAATGAGCCGTGATTAATTGGGAGAGGAGTTCCTTACTACCCAAAGGGAGGTTTTTTTCTTATCTTAGAGCTCAAAAAATAATCACCAAGGGGTGTCTGTATCATCTAGTTTGGGTTAAGGATTCAAATTCTGAAAGTCCTTCTTTGCAGTCTATCCCTGTGGTTAATAAATTTCTTGAAGTTTTTCCTGTAATCTTCCTTGGATTCCTCCCGATAGGGAAGTAGATTTTGGAATTGATATTCTACCAAATACCCATCCTATTTTCATTCCTCCTTATAGGATGACTCCAACTGAACTAAAGGAACTTAAGGAGCAATTGAAGAATCTATAAGGGATTTATTCATCCCAGAGTTTCTCTGTGGGGTGCTCTTGTACTTTTCGTGTAAAAGAAAAATGGGTCACTTCAAATGTGTGTAGACTACTATTAGTTGAATAAGGTTATAGTGAAAAATAAGTACCCTCTTCCTAGGATTGATAACCTATTCAATAGCTTCAGGGTGCGAGGTATTTCTCTAAGATTAATCTCCATTCTGGCTATCACCAATTGAAACTTAGGGAGGTTAATATTCCCAAGTCGGCTTTCCAAACCTGATATGGCCATTATGTGTTTTTTGTTATGCCATTTGGGTTAACTAATGTTTCATTTACTTTCATGGATGAATTGGGTATTCAGGCAGTTTTTGGACTTAGTTGTTATAGTTTTCATTGATGACATCCTGGTGTACTCTAAAAGTGAGAAGGATCATGCCAATTACCTCCAAATTGTGTTGCAGACTCTTAAGGACCAGAAATTGTACGCAAAATTTTCTAACTGTAAATTTTGGCTAAGTGTTGTGACCTTTCTTAGGCATATTGTTTCTAGTAAAGAGATTAAGGTGGATCCATAAAAAATTGAAATAGTTAAGAAATGGCCTAGACCCACGACTCCAACCAACATTAGGAGTTTTTTAGGTTTGCCAGGCTATTATAGGAGGTTTGTAGAAAGTTTCTCATCTATTGCTACTCCACTAACGTAGTTAAATAAAAAAAAAGATTAATGTTTTGTGGTCCGATGCTTGTAAAGGTAGTTTTGAGAAGTTAAAGAATAAGTTGGCTTCTGCTCTAGTTTTAACCCTACCCGAGGGTACTGAAGAGTTTGTTGTGTATTATGATGCATCTCATGTGGGATAGAGTTGTATTTTGATGCAACATTGTAAGGTTGTAGACTATACTTCTAGGTAGCTTAAGATTCATGAAAGGAATTACCCGAATCTTAATCTAGAGTTGGCCGTTGTGGTCTTTGCTTTGAAGATTTGGCGCCATTATTTGTATGGTGTGTATATGGATATTTATTCAGAGCATAAGAGCTTGCAGTATGCGTTTACACAAAAGGAATTGAATCTGAAGAAACAGTGGTGGCTCGAGTTGCTTAAGGATTATGACATGAGTGTACACTACCATCCAGGTAAAGCTAATATTGTTATTGATGCTCTTAGTAGGTTGTTTATAAGGAGCTTATCTCATGTTCAGGATAAGAAAAGAGTATTGGTAAAGGATATTCATAGGTTTTCTAATATAGGAGTTCCTCTTTTAGACATAGAGAGTAGAGGAGTAATTATTCAGGAAGTGGTTAAATCATCTCTTGGTGCAGAGGTGAAGAAGAAACAGGCTTTGGATCCCATACTGATGTAGATTAATGATGATGTGGGTCAGCAAAAGGTTATGGATTTCAGCATTGAGGGAGATGGCATCCTGAGTTATTAGGGAAGGTTGAGTGTTCCTGATATTAATGGTCTGCGAGAAAGAATCTTAACCGAGGCTTATGATTCTAGAAATTTTGGTTATCCAGGTTTGACAAAGATGTATAATGACATAAAGAAAATATGTTAGTGGAATAATATGAAGAGAGATATGGAAAATTTTGTTGCTTAGTGTATGGTTTGTCAGCAAGTCAAGATAGAATATTAGAGCCTTGGCAGTATGTCTCAAGAGATAGAATTGCCCATGTGGAAGTGGGAGATAATTAATATGGTTTTCGTTACTAGTCTTCCACGGTCTCAGAATTAGTATGATTCTATTTGGGTTATTGTAAATAAAATAACTAAGTCTTCTCACCTTTTTCCTGTAAGAACCAACTACTCAAGAGAAGATTATGTTAAGTTGTTTATTCAGGATATTGTTAAGTTTCATGGAGCGCTGGTGTCCATTATTTCAAATTGAGGTGCATTTTTCTTCTGACTTCTGGCATCCATTTAATAAAGGTTTGGGTACTCAGGTGAACCTTAGCACCGCGTTTCTCCCTAAAATGGATGGATAAGCAGAATGAACTATTCAGACTTTGGAGAATATGCTAAGGGGCTGTGTGATCGATTTTAAAGGTAGTTGGGTTGATCATTTGCCTCTTACTGAGTTCATTTACAACAATAGTTACCACTCTAGCATTCAGATGGCTTCTTTTGAGGCCCTTTATTGTAAAAGGTGTAGGTCTCTTATTAATAGTTAGAGATAGGTAAGACTAGGTTGTTTAGCCCTCACTTGGTTCACCAAACCATGGAGAAGGTGAAGATGATTAGAGAAAAACTTAAGACTACTCAAAGTCGCAGAAAATCTTATATGGATATGAGGTAAAGAGAGTTGTAATATGAAGTAAGTGATTATGTGTTCTTGAAGGTTTCTCCTATGAAGGGAGTCATAAGATATGAGAAGAAGGGGAAGCTTAATCATCGTAATATTGGCCGTACAAGATTTTAAGAAGGATTAGTAATGTTTCTTACAAGTTAGATTTACCCAACGATTTTGGTTTCAATACATCCTGTTTTCCATGTGTGTATTCTGAAAAAGTACATGGGTGACACTTTTTTGATAGTGTCGATTGAGGATGTTTATGCTATGGATTCCTTGTCTTATAAGGAAGTCCCAGTTAAAATATTAGATAGACAAGTTTATACATTGAGGACAAAGGATGTAGCTTCGGTGAAGGTTCTTTGGACGAATCAAATGTTGGAAGAAGATACATAGGAATTTAAAGAAGATATGTTAGCCAAATACCCATTAATATTCCCCAAGTTGGATGAAAGTGCTTAAGTGTAATGATCCTTCAGGTCATTTTCCTTATTTCTGCTTAGTTTTGTCATTAGAGGTTCTCTATAGCTTCCTCGAGTCATTGATGACTTGTGCGAACTAACAGTTTGGTTACCACGTAGTTCATTTGTTTTTTAGAGACATTTTCCTATTTAGAAGTCGTCACTAGTTCCAAATGGCCACTGGGAAAAAACTTTAGTAAAATGACCTTGAATGCAAATTTTGACTATTTCAGTATCTTTGAAATGTCAATTTTAAGGTAGGTGGACATTTGGTTTGGGCTTTAAGACACCCAATATTTTTTCGACCTATTGATCAGAAAGTTAAGCAAAAAAAAAATATGAGTGTGAGACCCTCATTTGGTTGAAATAGCCTCAGATGGAATGTCTGATTTCACCATTGAGTCTGAAACATTGAACTTTGTATGATTACACAGTTCGCTTGCATATATGAGATTTTGAATGAATCTCAAGGCCTTGGTAAACTCCATGTTTTAGCTATCATCTGGTGCAGCTACTATCGCAAGCCAAGCGTCGCAATGTGATACCTTTGGCAGGAGAATTAGTGCAATTGCGGGATGAGGTGTTGCAATCGAAACATCTTGTGCACTCATTAGAGTATTATGATTATAAGTCATAAGTTGCGATCACAACTCAGATGTGCAACCACTAAATATTGCAATCGCAGCTTTGGGTTCGCGATAGCCAGACCTGAGTACCTTGTATGGGTATAGATAAACTCTTATCTCACAAATTCATCCCTTTATCACCTATTTCTTAAGATCTTAAACCCTAAATAGTGAGATTAAGTGGGATTGAAGCTTGTGGTTGATCGAAAAGCTTGATTAACATTTATTTCGCAATTTGAGGTAAGAATTCACCCTTTTCTTGGTGGATTTTATTGATTTCTTGTTGAAAAATCCAAAATATTGAGGGCTTAATTATAGCCCCAATTTATCTTAGATTTCACCAATTTTTTAGGGTAATGATTCCTTGATCATGTAAGAGTGATGGGTTGGTCTCGAAAATGCAATTTCCATGTGTAGGACCCACATGGGGTTTTGATATGATTTTTGATTCCAAAGCACAATGGTGAAATATGGGTATTGTTATTCTTGTATTGTGAGTATAATGTGTTTATGATAGCTTGATATCTTGAAGAGGCTTCTAGGAAGGAAAAATGGTGGTTTTACCAGATTGTTAAGCTTTCTCCGTCGTCTAGGTAGGCTAGGTTTTACCCCTTGTTAGATTTAGATAATTCATAGGTATGTTTATGATATTGTGTTAGATTTGGGATTGGTTTTAGGTATTGGTGTGATAAATTAAAATACTTGGGATTAGTTGGACCATTTAGCTATTTTGACTATCGTTTTGGGCATGATTAGCCTAGTTATTCCTACCTTAGGTAAAATTGACCTTGTAGGCTCTTGTTAGGGTGGAAGTACCTTAGTTACTCCACTAGCAAGAAGATTTCCTTGGTCATCTAAGTTTCTGATAAAACTTACTCAAATTGCCTTACCATAGGTGAAATTGATCTAGCTACTCTATATTAGGAGGAATTGCTATCCTAGTACCTATTGTGACTTTTTTAACATCTAAAAATGGATTTAGATATCTTAGTCTATTCCGGGATAGATATTTCTTGATAAAATAATTTTATGAATTTAGAAGTAGTCTCTTTGATCCACTTTAGGCCAAGACTTGTGATAGTTATCGAAGACCCTAGATACGCGTGTGTATTTCTAGAAAAATGGTTGTCTTGGTGATGTTTAGAAAATTTGGTAGTTTTTGGTTATGATGAATGACATTGGAAGCAATGCTTAAACAATTATTCTATATATGGATTATTGGCTAAACTTATGTTGAGCTATTGAATATGATATTGATTTGGCTATTGTTTAGGCTATCGAATATATTTTTGAATAAGCCCTTGATTACTATATTGGCTAAGCCATAAATTATGCTATTGATTAAGCCAACGAATGAGCTACTAACTACACTAGTAATCATGCTCATCGATAAATTAGCATTTATGCTTTTGTTCATGCTAGAGGACATGCTTATTGACTACATTAGTGGCTAAGACATTGATTATGCTATAAATAAGCTATAGTTTATGTCATGGATTGGACATTCATCAAGCTAATGATAAGCTATCTATTATGCTAATAATAAGCCCTTAATTAGACTCTTGATAAGTTATTGCCTATGTCTTGATAATGCACATTGATATGTTATGAATTATGCTAAAGAGTATACTTATTGATTATATTAGCAATTATGCCAAGTATTATGCTTATTTACTATATTGGTAATATGCTATTAGTTATGCTATAATTCATGATTTTGATTATGATTATTGATCATGTTAATATACCCGGTAAATATTCTCGTGATTATGCTATTGGCCATACTGATGATGATATTGGTTATTTATACTCGGTAGAATTTGGAGGTTGTCTATAATATTGATGATATTGATGCTGACAGTATGATTATATATACTCAGCAAGGTCGGAGGATTATTATGATGATATATCCGGCAAGGCTTAGGATGATACATACTCGGCAAGGCCGACCGATGATTATGATGATATATTCCTTAAAAGGTCGAAGGATGATTGTGATAGTACATTGATACCCAACAAGGCCGGAGGATGATTATAATAATACATTGATACCTGATAAGATCTGAGGATGATTATGTCGATGTACCTATGTGCAGATCTATCGGTTCGAGTCCGACTATTTATTATGATATAATTTATATATATATATATATATGTATATATATACACACACACATATACATACATACATATACAAGTTGGGTATGATGTTGATATTAGGGATACTGATTATAGCCCGAGAGTTTTAAATTATTATAAAGTGGTATAGTTGATGATTTGTGATAAATAAGAATTAGTGGTGGATATTGTTTAAGTGACTAATCGTGACTAGTTGATAAATGAGAATTAGTTGGTAAATGATGATTATCTTATAAATGATGTTAGTTGATAAATAGTGGTTATCTAATAAATAATAATTTATGGATAGGTGGTGAATAGTGTAAAATAATGACTAGAGGGTATATGATGACTAGTAATCAAATAAAATAGTTAATAAGATAGATTTAGGACATAAATGGTAACTAGTGAGTATCGATGATAAGGATGTTAAATGATGGTAATATTATGGAAGGTGGTTACATTGTCAAATGTTGGTAAATGACCTACTAATAATAAATTGTGGAATGATGGTTAAATAACGAGTTGGTTATTTATAAGCGATGAATGGTTTCTCTACTCTATCTTTGAGTGTACTCTCCATGCATATGGGCGTATGATGAGTTATTTACTTTCCGTATCAATTGGCATATGAGAGATAATTTTACAGTTTGTGATTGCTTGTGTGAAACCTTATGATGTGTTATTATTCTGATTTATTTACTTATGATGCATGATGAGGTTCGCATGTGTTGATGCCTTATGTTATATTGCTATCCTGGTTTAATTATTGATTATGCGCAATGATATTGGAGTAGATTCAAGTTTGTTTCTGTACCTTGACTTTGTTTTGATATCTTGCATTTTATCATACTTATATCATGATTTATCTCAGTAGGACAGTGATGCCTACTAAGTACCCATTGTTTTGGTACTCAACTACACTTTTGTACTTTTTTGGTGCATATTTAAGGTACTAGCTGTCGTCGTTGGTCATTGGTCATGTTGTGTTAATCTTTTCAGAGATAGGGTGAGCTTCTAGAGTTGAAGTCACCAATTTTCTTCCATCTTTTAATATTCAGTCTTTTGTTATCGAGAAAAATATTATTGGCTATTCTAGACATTTGAGTTATATTTGTATTAGATATTCTTGTACTAGCTCTATCAAGTCGTGGGATGATATCTTGTATTGACTATCTTTATCTGTGTTAAATGTCTATCCTTATTTACCACTTGTGCTATTAATTTCTGCCTAAGTGGGGCATTTTTCACCAAGTTAACCCATTGTGTTTAGCTTTGGGTTATAATTTACCTTACCTACTGGTGGGATAAAGTAGGTGTCATCATGACTTGTAAATCGGGATATGACATTAAGGTATGAGTTCCATCTTCCTCCAATTGCATTTTGAGTTTGTCCTTAGATTCTACTGCATATTGCTATTCTCATGCTAAAAGTTCCCTAAATTCTCATTCGGGGATGAATGATCCTAAGGAGGGATAATGTGAGACCCTATAAAATAATGATAATTTTTTTGATCCTTTCGTGCGTATGAGGTTAATTTTGACTTGAATTATGATAAGGGGTATTAAAAGGGTATTTTGAAAAAATCTTAAAATTTTTGAAGAGGGTTAGAGGCTATTTTGGGACCCCGAGGCAATAATCCTCTGCGATAGTGGCGTGCCATGCCACTTAGCTTTCATGATAAGGGCATGGTACTGAGGTTAATCTCTGCGATAGCGGCGTGCCACGTAGCTATGTATTTTTTGACTAATTTCTTTTTTTTTTCACTTGGGGTGAGGGGCTTTTAGTCCTTTTACCCCTTAAACGACTTATAAACACTAGATGACCCCTTTTCCTTCAGTTTTAAAGATCAGAACATTACTCTTCTCTCCTTTAAATCTCAACCCGAGAAAGCTCAAGGGTTTCTAAAGGAATTCACTATTCAGGTTCTAAACTTTGAATTCTCTTTGATTCTCTCTATATTTTAGGCATGCTTCTCTTTCCTTAACTTGAATTTTACATTGTGGTATTAATTTATTGAATATTCATGTGATTTGAATTGATGAATTTGAAATTGGGTTCAGGATTTTTTGTTATTATTACTTGAATTGCTTTTTCCATAGTTTAAATGGATTATTCATGTTTTAATTGATGGTTTTGGGATTGAATTGCCCCATTATTTTAAATGGGTGGAATGAGGGACATGGTTTTAGCCCAATTGGATGAATTTAGGCTTGATAATGGTATTAACCTCAACCCACCTTATAATCTTGATTTTAAATATGACTTTTCAAATGATTTAACTTGTTTTTGGAACCCATTATATTTTCTTAAAGAGTAAATGGATAACAATGGCCTTGGAATGACCTTGGTGGCCATGGTTTTGGATTTTAAATAGAACTTGGCAGTCTAATGGTTTTATGGATTGG
Organism: Capsicum annuum; assembly: GCF_002878395.1. NCBI lineage: Eukaryota > Viridiplantae > Streptophyta > Magnoliopsida > Solanales > Solanaceae > Capsicum > Capsicum annuum. The sequence continues at coordinate 98,958,035 of NC_061114.1, read as the reverse complement.
TTTGGCATAAATGGAATAGCCTGCAAGCATATTGGTATGACGATACCATGTTGGTAGATGCCTTAATAAATGACCCCTGGGTTAATGGTTGGTTTATGTGCAAACTGTATTAAATTGGGATTAAAAAGAATTGTGTAGCTCACCGTGAAGGTGTAAGTGTTGGGAGACCTACACTAGGAACAACGTTTGCCGACGTTAGGTGTCTATATGGCCAAGTTTCTGCATACACATCATATTTTGGATGACTATCGCCTTAGTGTCTTTAGCATATCCTTGATTTCCATGGTACGTGTGACTAACATGCACGAGGCCCTTATGACAGGAGAAGTTGGACCCATATAGCCTGTGGGTGCCTTTAGGATGGAGCGAGCTACATAGTTTAGAATAACGGTTTAAACTCTCATGTTCATGACCCTTGTCACTATCTAGGCATCCTATATATGAATATACAAATGTTTTGCATGTGGTTTTGACTGGCAATGCCATTATTCTATCCCTTTTTTCTTGAGTTACATACCAGTCATCACCCCATTGACCATACCTAGATGCTGCATCATTTCATGATGTAGGTACGGAGGACTTTTCTGTTGCTCCTGTTCAATGTTAGGCGATTCAGTACGTCTGTTAGTCTGTTGTGACATGGTGAACCTCTATCTTCAGAAAGACCTGGTTATGTTATTGTTCTCTCTTATTGGTCTTAGTACTTTTTGGATTTTTTTTTTTCATAATCGGGGCCATGTTTTAACTTAGTTGGTATTCTTTGTTTAGAGGCTTTCCTGGATAGGATTAGGGTGTCGCTAATGTCTTATTTTGAATCTTTACATTTTCCTTTTGTACCATTTATCTATCATTGGTTTGGTTGGCTTCCACTATTTATATTTATGTACTCTTGAGGTAAGGTTAAAGGGTGTTGTCTCTGGCCCATGGTGGACATGAGATTACTCGTCACGGTCAGGCCCAGGTTCGGATCGTGACAATAAGATTCATAAAATATGCCCTCATAAAAGACTATTTTGGCGATTCGAGATAGATCATGCAACAATTGAACATTCGAATGATAACAATTTGATATGAGTCTCTTGCTCAGTACAACATCTTTTGGAACTACAAATGCTCTCGTCATGCCATTACTAATTGTAACACATCAAACTTTCCATGCGAATGAAGTCGTTTCCTACAGCTAAAAAAAATACTACATCAAATATTTTTTTGATAACCTTGGTGTCCGGGCTAGCTTGTACACACCTCGACTAAATCCACGAGATACCTGTCACCTCCCACTAGAAATAGGTAATGCGTAACTCTGTCCACCAAGGCTAGAACAGATGGAAAGAAAACAGCTAGTTTTTGTCTCTGCTGGGAATTGAACCTGAGACCTCATGGTGCTCATCCGAACTACATTGAACCACTAGGCCACACCCTTGAGTTACTACACCAAACATTAAAAAAATTGTAGATAGAAAGTATGAATAATTGTTTCTTCTAGAAACCACACCAAATTTCAAAATAGACCAAAAGAAATATAGAATCTACAATAACTACAACTCGGATTATATTAAAAGTACATGTTGAGTCTTTTTAATAATTTATGTTAAATTTAATAATAGAATTTTGTTAAATATTTAATGAAGATCAAAATTCTTAATTTTTATTGGATTAAGTGCATTTTAATATTAAATATTTTATATTAAATTACATATTTACAAATGCCAAAGTCATATTGCTGCTATATTTCTCCCTAGCTAATACGTTAGTGGCTTTTATGCCATTGACTCCTTTAGTTAGCCATAGAAATGTGATTATTATTTTTCTTTTAACTCATATAATTATTAGTTTCTTGTAACTCTTATTTTCATTAGTTTCTTGCAATTCTTGTAATCTCTGCTACATCATCTGTTCACTTGATAGCCCATTACTTCCTCATTTACTTGATGGAAGTATTATCACACATATATAAAGGGTGTTTTCTTAGTTTTGTTTAGAAGAGATAGAAGTAATATCAAAATGATGTGAAGTGTGAAAAATATCATAGTATGTAGTGATGAGAATAATGAATGAGAGGGTTGAGATAAAGAAAATATTTTAAATTTTCAACTAGATTCACTAGACAAAAGACAGTTATTATATGTTGAAGGAAGATGTTCTTTTGTGGTGCTTTGGACTCTTAAACTAATCTAGATTTGCTTGAGTTGTTCATCATGATGAGTTGTTGTATCCTGGAGGGGACAAGTCAAGAGTTGAGACTGCTGGATCGGTGTAAATTATGCCGCAGTGGGTTTGAATCTCTATAAAGAAAGCGAGGTATCCTTATCTCAGGATGAATATTAACTATTTAATTTTTATTTATTTTATTTTAAACTATAATTAATTATAATTTGTGGTATATTACACTATCAATTTTGAGGAAATTCATGTTTTGTTGTAGTTTAAAAAATTACAATTTTCAAGATGCGAGATCTCAACATCACTAGTCTCTTAAAGAGATGGAAGGAAAGAGATGAAGGATAAATTACTTTTCTACTTGCTCAACTCATGAGAAGGAAAGGTAAAAAAAAAATCTATTTTTTGTGGAGTAAATATAAAAAATAAGCCATTTGCCTAAAATGTTTTCATGAATAAGTAATTATACTTTTCATGAATATTTGATTTTATTAAATTCTCGGAATAATGTGGGTTAATGAATTGAGAAAAAATTATCATCATGAAAAATGTGATGTTTGCACTTTTAAGAATGAGTTAAAATAAAAAGTGTTAAAAGTGCATATATTAATCTTGAAATAAATTACATGTTGCTATTTACATATGAATTGATGTCTTTGGTACTAACATGCATGTTATAAAAAAGAATGAAAAAATTAAATCGTCATTTTGACATGAAAAAATTGAGCGAGATAAATTTCATTCTAGGAATGAAAAATACCTAAATCATGTGATGAACTTTTTTTTGACATGTCACATTTCGATGAAAAAAAATTGTGAAGAACATTTTGTTAATTGTATGAGTCATGCAAATTCTTTTAATTCAAATATGTGAAAATGGTGTGACAAATTAATAAAAAATAAATCTGCAAGTCTAATAAAAAATGAGATATGTGATTAATTGTACTTGAATTGAAATTGTGTATGCAGTTAAAGTACTTAGCAGGTACAAGCAAATCAGGTATATTTTCTTGATAAAAAAGTTGAGGCTTGTTTTATTAAAAAAATAAATCCTACTATATATAAAAGTATTTTATGAAAAATGAAAACTCTTCGTGCTATATTTATTAAAATGAAAAAAATAAATTATTATTTACTAACTCTACTATGGAGGTTGAAATAATTATTTTAATTTCAACTAGTGAAAAGTGAATTTATTAATCACTTTATTTTGAGAAATGAATTTCTCTAATTTTGAGTTATTACCAAAGTTATTGATATCTTTTAAAATTGTTATTGTAATAGTAACTTAGACCTATGAGTAGAAAATAATATTGTGAGATCATATTTGACAAGTGATACCATTAACATTGATTATGTCAAATTTTATGATGATTGTAATGACCTTCCAAGGCATTTCCTCAATTTTGTCCATTTTTGACATTTTGTGCTTTTTCTAAGTGTCTGCAGATCATTTATGACTTTTCAGAACTGTCGGTTTTATTTTTAAATGGCTCGCTTGAGTTTTAAGCCTATTTTCTTATTTTAGAGTTTTTGAAGTTGAGAAATTGATCCCGGACTCTTATTAAAGGACCTTGAATTAGAATTCTAACAATGTTTTTAGCATTGAACATGGATTTTAGGCTAAGGAGATCTTTGGTTCTAGTCCTGAGGCTTCTAGACTTATTTAGAGCTATTGGATAGATTTATTGAAAAATGAATCTCTGGATGTAGGAATCATTTTTTGTTGAAAGTACCTCCAATGAAAATTTCAATGATTTTGTTGAGTCTAAAATAATGAATTTAGTATGGTAGCATAGTTTGTTTGCAAGCATGGAGTTTCAAATGAATTTTGAGCACCCAATCGAAGTTCGTTAGGACTTAGCATTTTCCTGGTTTCTACATTATCAGGTGCAACCCATTTTTCTCTTTGCATTCATAAGGAGTAGGTTGTGTCTGCAGAGGATCAAATCTTTATCCATAACATTCATGAGCCTTCTCTCATATTTGCAATGAAGGGTCGACCCAACCCAATCCTTCCTTCTTCTTTGCATTCGAGACCCTTAGTGTCACATTTGCGGTAGTCTGATCCATTTACCTTTATATTGGCGCCGCTATTCCCATGTTCACGAAGAGAATTTTCCTGGAAGTATATAGCTCTCTCTTTCCTGAATTTTTAATTATTTTCAACCCCTTTTCCATTATTAGAGGCTCCTGAAACTTGGAAATTATTAGGAGTTCATCCCATTGAGCTTAGGTATGATTTTTTTTTTTCCCGTGTTATTCTACCCTAAAATCTGTTTAATTCTTGGTTTTAGGTTTAGTCTCTTTGAGCATATGGAGCTAATTTGGGTCTTGATTTTTAGTGTATTTGTGCTCAAATTTTGAGCCCACATTTCTTGTCCTCGGGGGGAACCTTGTGACAAATTCAATTTTAGAATTTTATTTATGGGATCCACGGGCCAGTCCTTGACGCAATATTCAGCCTAAAGGTTTATATTGCAACATAAGTCTTATTTTACATATAATAATGGGTAGATTATGATTTTAATAGTGCAACATAATTTTAGGATCGTGGAGCAAAGATGAATAGTTTGTGAATAGTTCAAGGTTGCGATTCGACATCGAGGTAGACTTAGGTCTACTTAGATCTAGGAGATTATTTATTGTATGGTTTGCATGATAGGTAGGAATTTAGGACATGGTTATACCTAGATATATCATGACTTGACCTAATTAATGGATTTAGAATAGAAATGTAACCCAAACCTTAGCCTAAAATATTTGTTATGTAGGATCCGATTACATCTGATTACAGACTTGATTAACCACAGATTCACATAAGGGGTCCTTTAGTATAAGGCTTACCATAGTACTTTGTGAATTGGATGGTATTCCCCCATTAGACCCTTCTAGTAGCTTTATGCCCCTTTACCATAGTTTCTCAAAATTTGGTTCTATTATTTTGTTAAGTTATATTGTTGGGAGCCAGGGCATGGTTATGATACCTGTTGACCATCAGGTTAGTACTCTATCCTTTGAAAGGATGTGATTTACTTCTTAGATAAATAGACACTTAAAATTGTATTGTTTGGATACTAGTGATGATATGCATACAATTAGGTGCATTTATTTCTACTTAGTGGCACGATTTCAATCTAATTCATGATTTTACTAATATTTTCTAAAAAGGAATTTATTCTCACTTTCTTAACTTTAAAAATTATTCTTTGAAAAATGAAGTCACCCTTATTATGGAATTATGACATTTTAAAATAAACTTCTTACTTTGAAAATTAGACCAAGGTTGATTCTGGTTGATTATTGATTCACTCTCATTTACCACTACTTACTTACTTTGGTCGAGGGAATTTCTGACCCTTTCTACATTACTATGTTGTTTTAGTCTCGTATTCGATCTCAAACAATGATTTATAGATAGTCACTAATTCAGTTCTAGTTAAAGTTTAAGATTTCTTATGATACTATATATCTATCTCTCTGGTACTACATAAAGTAGATTTATGATAATGGATTATAGAAGTCCTAGCTCAAAACCAGGTAGTATGTACATATATTCCAAATCCCCTATGGGTTGCTTTGTCCGATAATCCACAACACCGAAGAATGATGGTTAATATAGATCCTACCTTTGTGATTATTGATCCGGAGGAGGTATATACACTTGGTATGTTATGACACTAGATTGGTTGATGGTACTGGATTTTTCTTGCATTCATTCATTATTATGCATTATCTACCACCAATATAATTGTATGGTGCTTATATCTATTGATCTTATATATTGCTTGATAGGTATATGTTATGCTTGTTATTTGCTAAGTGATTGTTTGTGCCTTTTGGGCTTATGGGGGTTAGCTTTAATTATTTTTTGTCCAGGATATTTGATTAGATTATTATTGTCTGGATATTATCGAGTTATTTTATATGGTTAGAAGTAGGATGGACCCGTCCCCAAAGTTAATGGTACATTTCTGATCCTGTCTTTTTTATTATGGAAAGCCTTGTTAATAGACTATTTATCGATAGGCATATTTCGATTAGAGACCCTAATTATGCTAGAGATAACACTCATATCACTTATTATCCTTGAGATATTATACTAGCTCTCTCAAAGTAATATCTTTGGGTTTGTTGTCGGTATAGCACTAATATGTATACACACACACACACACACTCCTCCCTAGCCATAATTTGTATATTATTTCCTTCTTTTCTACTAATATAATACATTATATCTATTTTTTTATTATACTATTGTATATGGTATATCTCTTCTTTCACTTTACTACCCTATATTGGCCAGTTACTTCTGGTACCACGCTTTATCTCAAATTATTGGTAGTTTGTGATAGGTTATCCTTATAACTTCTTTAGTATTATTATGGTTAGATTAGTAGAGAGCTACATGTAATTAATATTCCTACTTTACATATTATTTATACATGCATTATATTTGGATCTTAGTCAGTCGATGCTTACTGAGTTCCACGTGTTTTATTAATATACACACACACATATAAACTCCTCTCTATCCATAATTTATACATTATTTGCTTCTTTCATTCTACTATTATACATTGTATATATATATATATATATATATACACACATATTTCTTTATTCTTCTATTGTATATGGTACATCTCTTTCTTTACTTTATTAATCTATATTGGATAGTTACTTCTAGTATTGCGCTTTGCCTCAGTTTATAGGCAGTTCAAGATAGGTTATCTTTATCTTCATTAGTATTATTATGGTTAGCTTTGTAGATAGCTGCATGTTATTTATATTCCTACTTTACATGTTATCTATACTTGCATTATCGTTGGATCTTAGTCAGACGATGCCTACTGAGCACCACGTGTTTGGTACTTATAATACACTTCTGAAGCTAGCAGATCATATAGTAAGAGTCTTGTCATAGATGTATGCATCATGTAGAGTAGTCATGGATCGGTGATTAGGGGTGAGGTCATGCGTTTAGAGCATTCCTACTCTCTCTCTCTTTATTGGACTAACTTCACCAAGTTTTGGGAATGTATTTACTTCTTCTTGTCTTTTTTTTATTAGTCTTAACTTTTGTTTTTCTTATTAGTCTGTTACTAGCTATTTTAGAATACTAGTTGTCTTACCTATTGGAAGTTTATGGTAGCTTCCATCATGAATTAAGAAATTAGGTCATGACAATTAGTATCAAAGCTTAGGTTTACTAGTGAGTGCCTAGTAGAGTTATTTAGATCGGCACAAAGACGTCTGTATCCTATGTTCAAAAAGCTATTGGGTATTCTTAGAAAATTCTATTTTTTATTCCTTATTATGCGTTTGTACTTCTATGAACCTCTAAGTACTTCTTTTGACTCCACTCTTTCCCAAATATATAGCATGAGGTTTTTGATGGAGGCAAATAAGACTTCTATGCGTGTTACCAAAGTTGCAGATTAGAGTCAGACTAGGGAGTTAGAGGTAGATATGGAGGATCTTTAGTATCAGCATCGAAGGGTTTGAGGCTAGTAGAGGCTTTGGTAGAGTTTATCGCCACCTAATATTTTCAGAATACCATGTAGGAAATTCTAAGTCCTTTTGTGGATACTTCATAGCCAGAGGTGATATCTCATACATCGAGTAGGTCTCAGGCCAAAGTTAGGTTTATTGGTGTTTATAAAGGCTCCTAATCAGTTTAAAAATATGATATAGGGTTTCTCGAATGGACTAGATATACTTATATGTTATTCCTTATAGATCATGAGATAGTGTGTGGATTTATCAGAGGATTGACTTTATCTTTTTGTTTGGCATCAGAGAATTTGATCAACAGAAGTAGGGTCTTTTTTCCTTAGGTTGTTGATCATTCAATGACTATAGAGAATAATGTATTGAGATATATGGAGGTGCTATAAGAGGCTATATCAGTAATATAATGTTTATGGTATTCCATTGGGAGTTTGGGATTTTTCTAATAGAGGCCAACATCACTTGAAATCTTATCAGGTTCATTTAGGTAGAGCCTCTGATTATACGTGGATTTTAGGTGGGTCATGGTGGTCATAATAGTTAGAGTTCTGGTCAGACATCATAGGGTTCGATATAGGTCTTCAGGTCGTGACGTCCGCTCTAGGTCAATAGGTTCATCGTATCAAAGAGTTTCATAGTCATGTTTTGATTGTGGGGAGATTAGTCATAAGTCTAGGAAATGCCCAGGCATGAGTTAGTGGTTCAGTTAGGGCCAGCACATGTTACTCACTAATCTAGGGCTTCTAAGGTTTGTTATGATTGTGGTGAGGGTGATCATTTTTGTAGAGAGTGGCCAAGCATAAATTGGACAGCTAGCTGGGTTAGCTCATGTTTCTCACAAAGTTAGAGCTTTAGGGGCTTCTTATAACTGTAGAGAGACCAATCATTGGTCCAAAGAGTATCTCAGACATGAATTATAATTAGTCATATCAGCCTCTTAGAGATAGGGAAGGTAGTGCACTTGGTGTTTTAGTGGTCATTCAGACACAGTTCAAGTTTGTGCTCGTTCAAATTAATACTCCTTCGAGTACATCATGACTATGACTTCAAATTCCAATAATATATGTGCAACTTGATTTTCAATCTCTTGGTTTTTATTTGAACTGAGTTGGGTTTTCATGACCATCAATATTTAGATGCTTTAATGTTACTATAATAATTGTTGTATGCCTTTATGTAGATTTACGCATATGTGACTACCCCCATGGATATTTTTTTTAGTAGTGGATCGTGATTTCCTTGGGAAGTAGTTCTTGGGCTAAAGTCCATTTTCTTTGGCACAATGATTTTGCTATGATCATAGAGTAGTACTGGTTATTTTTTATGTTATGTCAGCTACACTTTATCTATTATTGTTATTGATATTATTTTAGATGTTATGGATTTTTACTTAATAGACGGTTAGACTAGCACCATCTAGGTAACATCCTTTCTTGCGATCCTTGTTTATTTGGTTTAGAACCTTGACTGGATGATTTTACCTATTATCAATAAGGTTAGATCGGTTTTTGAGAGGATTGTGGAAAGAAAGGTTCGTCCTTCCATGGTTTGGTTATAATTCTAGCATGGGCAACTTGTTTTCTTAACTTTTTCCTGATGTTCATAAATCTAAGGTTCGTTATTCTAATGTAGTTTCTCACCAAGTAGTAGTCATGATCTCGATATTGGTGTTGAGTTGGGTAGTTCATTCTTTCTGCAATGTGGTTCATGGTTCAGTACAGTTAAGTTTGGTTTAAATGGGTGAATTCAAGGATTTCTCAGTTTGGTATTGGTTTGGCCAAATATGACTTCATGGAATTTTTTTCTTATTGGTATATTCTTGTGCATTAGTTTTTGGTAAATAAAGTGAGTATCTGTTGGGATCGATTATTCGTTGTTATATATTGAGTAGTGGTTTCACATAATTCAGGCTAAGATCAATTTTTTTGGAGTTGCCCTAGATTTGGCTATCATTATTACTCTTTACAATCTTGGTGAATTCTCAGTTGTGCCTTGATGTATTATGCCCTCAGCTAAGGTGGATTTGATTGCTCAAATCTTTAGCCTGTGATTTTCCTCAATTATGATTATGATTTTTTTATAATATTTTAGTTTCAGCCCTTTCGGGAAATGTTGGATATATATTTGATTTTTGATAGTGAGATTGATTTGGGTATTTGATTTTAGTAAGGATTTATTGTCTCCAGTAATGAATTTTGACTCTTTTAAATATGATTTGGAAATTGTGATAGATTTTAGAGTGTATGCTTACTCACTAGGAGGAACAAGTGGATAGCTGAAGATCGAGCAGTTCAACTTTGATGTTGTGGTTATAGATATGGATTGTGTAACTTAGTTGCAGTGTTATTTTGTGGTTTGATTTAGTTAAGAAATTGTAAATAGGTTGACTAGACCTACTCTCTATATATCAATTTAGTTTCCTCAGTTTAGCAAGATTTTTTTAGATAGATGCTTGGAGGATTATCCGTCAGCATATGGTGTTGGTTTCTATCGCTTTGAACCTTGGTTCTCAGTGTTTGTCCATATTTTGATTGTTTATTCAATGAAGGAAGTATGCTCGAGTTGGTCTTAGAGTGGTTTTACCCACAAACAGTGGGGCATTCTAGAGCGGATAGTTCAATTTTGAGAGATTGTGCTTCAGACTCACAGGACTAGTTAGTAGCTTTGGCAGAGATTACAAATATTGGTCACCATAAATTGTGTATTCAGGTAAGGCCTTATGGTGTTTTCTTCTTATGTTAGTTTGTGTGGATTTTCAATGGATCAACTCTTTCCTTCATGTTCGATTGTGATGTGATTATGCAGATAAAGCTCAAATAATGTTGGAGAGATTCTGCTCGGGGTAGATAACAGGTTTGGAAGGGAAAGAAAATATTAGATCTAGAGTTGGTTTTAGCTGCATAGTTCATGCCTAGGGTTAACTTTAGCTTGGCTGAGTTTTCACTTTGTTGTACTGGTATCGATGTAATATTAGTCTGTGGTGGTTTGGGTTTGCGTGCTTCAGTTATGCTCGATTTAGTTGGAGGCCAGTAGGCTGTTGGGATTGAGTTGGTGGTTATTTAGAAAGTGAATGAAAAAAGTATACCTTTGTGAAATTCCTTGGAAGCATTGGTTAGCCTTGGAGGTTATCAAAGGAGTCTTTCCCAAGGCATGCCGGCCCAGTACACCATTCTTATGAGATTTGGTCTCTTTTTATATATTGACTTTTATGGACAAAAGTCCTTTTAGTAGTGGATATTATACCCTCTAGGTCATTTTCTTGATTTCTATTTTATTTTTGGACAATTAATTTTGGATTTTAAGCTCACTTCTCTATTTTGGAGCTTTTGAAATTGAGAAATCAATCTTGGACCATAACTCTTAGTAAACAACCTTGGGTAAAGATTCAACAACATCGTTAACTTTGGAATATTGATTTTAGGCTAGGGAGACCTTTGGTTTTAGTCTCGAGGCTTCTGGACTTGTTTTGAGCTACTGGGAAGATTTGATGAAAAATAAAACATGGGTGTAGGGCACATTTTTTTGTCAAAATGACGTCCAATGGAAATTCTAATGATTTTGGTCAGTCTAGAATATCGAATTTTATATGGTAGCATAGTTTGATTGTGTGCATGGGGTTTCAAAAAAATTTTGAGCATCCGATCAAAGTTTGTTAAGACTAAGCATCTTTTTTGCTGTTTTTTCTAGTATCTGGTGCAACCCATTTTACTCTTCATGTTTGCAACGAGTAGGCCACGTTCACGGAGGATCAAGTCTTTAACCATCACATTTGCAAGCCTTGTCTTGCATTCATGATGAAGGATCAACCCGGCCCAGTCCTCCCTTTCTTCTTCTTTACGTTCGCAATATTTAGTGTTGCATTTTCGATAGTCTGACCAATTTGCCTTCGTGTTTATGACCCGTGTTCCTGTGTTCATGAAGGGCATTGTCCTCATGATATATAACTCCATCTTTCTTAAATTTTCATTCATCTTCAACCCTATTTCCTCTATTAGAGACCCTTGGAGCTTGGAAATTGTTGGGACTTCAACCTATTGAGGTCAGGTACATTTGTCTCTTGTTCTTTGGTAAATTTAATTTTTTATTCTCGTGTTCTTCTGTCCAAAAATCCATTTAATTCTTGATTTTAGGGTTAGTTTCTTTGAGCTTATGGTGCTGATTTGGGACCAATTTGTACTCCGTTTGTGCTCAAATTTTGAGCATACATTCCTTATCCTTCGAGGGACCTTGTGATATTTCAATTTTAAAATTTCATTTATGTTTCTCATGGGACCATTCTTCACTTGATTTTTATCCCAAAGATTTATATAGCAATATGAGTCTCATTTTACTCATAATAATACGTAAGAGATATTTTTGATAGCGCAACATTATTTTAAGATCATGGAGCAAAGATGAGCAATTCGTGGATGGTTCGAGGTTGCAGTTCGGCATTGAGGTAGGCTTCGGTCAACTTATCTCTATGAGATAGTGTATTGTATACTTCGCATGCTAGGTAGGGATTATAGGATATGTTTATACCTAGACATATCATGACTTAACTTAATTAGGGGATGGAATAGGAATGTGACCCGAACCATAGCCTAGAATACCTATTATAGTTGTAGGATCCCCTTACACCTGATTAAAGACTTGATTAACCATAGATTCACATAAGGGATCCTTTAGTATTAAACTTACTGTAGTACTTAGTGAATTGAATGATATTCCCCGATTAGCTCCTCTTAGTAGCTTTATGCCCTTGTTTATCATAGTTTTTTGAATTACTTTATCCTTTGGTAGGACGTGGTTTAGTTCTTAGATGCATAAAGGCTTACGGTTGTATTGTTTGGATATAGGTGATGACATGCATATTGTTATGCACATTTATTCTTACTTAGTGGTACAATTCCAATCAAAACCTGATTTTGCTATTATTTTATGAAAAGACATTTATTTCCATTTTTGTTAGTTTTAAAACTGATTCTTTGAAAATGAAGTTGTAGCACCCTTATTATGGAATTATGACATTTTAAACTAAACATATTTCTTTGGAAATTAGATTGAGGTTGACTCCAGTCCATTATTGATCCACTCTTTTTTACTACTACGTACTCGCTTCAGTCAAGGGGGATTCCAACTCTTTCTATATTTCTATATTATTTTAGTCCCAAATTTGATCTCGGGCAATGGGTTTATAGATAATCACTCATTCAGTTCTAGTTCAAGTTTGACATTTCGCTTATTACTATATATTTATCTCTCTGATACTCGACGGAGTAGATTTATGATGATGGATTATGGAAGTCTTGGCTTAAAACTAGGTTGTGTATACAGTATCTCAAATCTTCTATGTGCCCCTTTGTCCAATGAGCCATAGTACCAGAGAAGAATGGTCACCGTAAGTCTTGACTTTGCGAGCTACTGAGCTGAAAGAGGTGTATACACTTGGTACATAATGTAATTGAATTGGTTGATAGACTGGATTTTCCTTTCATTCATTATCATTATGCATTTCATACAATCAATATAATTATTTGGCGCTTATATCTATCGGTCTTATGAGGGGATTGATAGGTATAGGTTATGGTTGTTGTTTATTGAGTGATTTTTTATACCTTTCGGGCTTATGGGGGTTTGGTTACATTATTATTTATTGAGGCTAGCCGGTTAGATTATAATAGTCTGGATATTATTGTTGGGTTATTTTATACGGTTCAAGGCAAGGTGGTTATGGACTGGCACCTAAGGGTGTCGGTACATTTTTTATCCTTTCTTTTTATTTTGGAAAGCTTTGTTAATAACCCATTTACAAATAGGCATATTTTGATTCGAGACCCCTAATTGTCTAGAGATAACTGTCATATCACTTGTGATCCTTGAGATATTAGACTAGCTCTCTTAGAGTAGTATCTTCGAGTTTGCTTGTTAGTATAGTGATGATATATATATAACACCCTGGGTTTTGATCCTTGAAAAATTTCTGAGTTTTAAGCTCCCTGCTCTAACTACGAGTCTCTCTACGAGTCGTAGGGTGTCATTATGATCATAGGACCTAAGTTGTAGGGTGACCAGGGAATATTGCCCTTGGTTTTTGCTATGATTATGATTAGACCCTGGAGAGTCATAAAGACTCATTACAAGTCATTTTGTCCAAGTCATTGGGTGTCCAGTGTTTGCCCAAATGGTTTTTGTGTTGACTACATCTGGACCCTAGAGTCGTAGGGTCTCATTAAGAGCCATAGGGATCAAGTCATAGGGTCAACAGTATGTGAGCCCAAGGACACTGTCTATTCTACGACTTGATAATATAAGTCGTAGGGTGACCCTAAGAGTTGTAAGGTCACCCATAGCGACTGGGCAACAAATTTTGGTCTTTTCATTAAGGATACTTTGGACATTTCTCCTTTTTCCTAAATCATAATCCATGACTTAAAACCCCTTTAGGGTGTCATTATTACTCCATAAACAATTGAATTAGCTTCTTAAACTCTCTTAACTCTCCAAGGTCAAGATACTTAGGGTTTCCAAGAAGTTGATTAATTAGGGCTTCTAAAGGCGAATTCTCTCCATAACTCTTGATATTTCAAGCATGTTACTCTTTCCCAAATATTACTTTATAAAAGCATGTGTTTTAAATAGTTATCCATGTGGTTTTGATGGTGGTTTTAGAACATTGGTTGAGAGTTTTGAATGATTGTTGTTTATGTTATGTTTTATGTTTACATATGCATTGTTTATGTTTAAATGGTAGTTTTTAAATCAATTTGATGCATGGATATGGTGAATAAACTAGGGGATTGTGATTTCTCCAAATTTTGTGAATATTGACAATTGAATTGGTAATAACCCCAACCCAATTTTGTGAAAGTGGTTTTGAGTACGAGTAAAAATTGTATTGAAATACTTTCGAAACAATTGCATGATATAGAGAGGTTATTGAAACATGATGGTTTGATTTAATAAATAAAAAGAGTCGGTGTTCCCCCACCTTTTATTAATGAACAAAGGGAGTTGTTCTCCCATGTTAATGAAATTGAATTGGCATGTTGATGATACCTTGTAAGTGTAGTTGGTATGACGATACCAACAGTGTATGCCTGAATATGTATTATGGTTCAATGAATAGGAATATGTGATAAATATTTTAATAGGTCTTAAAAGAGGGTTGTGTAGCTTGGCCGTGAAAGTGGCGATCTCTAGGGACCAATACTAGAATTACGTTTGCCGATGTGGAGGGTCTAAATGGCTTGAGGTTCGAATACCCTTACTTATGATCGGTGGTTCGAGTCAACCTTATTATATGATTGGGAGGTTAAAGTCTCCCATAATACACTACATGATCGGGTGCTTAAGTCCCCTTGATAGATGATTGGGAGGTTCGAGTCCCCCATGCATATATATAAGATTATTCTTTGGTTTGTGCAGCTACGCACGCTGGGGATTGACCGGAGGGTAAGATATATGGCCCATATAACCCATGGGTACTGTTATAATGGTTATGCTACACAATCCAAGCTAAAGTTTTAAAGTGCATGCTAAGCCTTGTTCGCTATCCCAGCATTTTTACATAAGTATGTATGTATGTGTGTGTGTATGTATGTATGTATGTACACATGTATGTGAACATGTACATTGATTTGAACTAAATTTTGAATTGTCATTACTTTATACTTATCCCCGAGTTACATGCTAGTGCTCAACACACTAACCGTCTCAGATGTTGTATCTCCATACGATGTAGGCACCAGAGATACTTCTACTTTTTCTGTGCAGTGTTAGGTGGATCAGCTCGATTTGTCAGTCGTTTGTGGTGAAATGGTAGGCTTCCATTCTTCAAAAGTCTTGATCATTTCATTGGTCGCCTTCCATAAAGTAGAATTAAAGAGTTCATATTAACATTGTCATTGTCAGGGTCGGAGGCATGTCCCAACTTAGATTGTTTTTCATTTAGTAGAGGCTTTGTGGATATTGATGTGAACTTGGGTATTGGTTATTAGTTATCGGTTATCGGTTGTTAACAAACCTTAAATATCCTTTAAGTTGTTAAGCATGTTATCTTGTTATATGTTTGAAATTCAACCGCTTCTACGTGTTATGTTTTATGTTGACTAGGCAAAAGGGGTGGTCTCCAGTCCTCGGTGGACTTAGGATAACTTGCCACTATAAAATAGTGAATTGAAGAAAGAGTATACCACATATAATAGTATAATGAAGAAATACATATACAATGTATAACAGTAGTAGGAAAGAAGGAATATATATACATTGTATATATGTTTCTTCATTATATTATTATATATGGTATACTACTTTTCCTTCACTTTACTATTGTATATTGGCTAGTTACTTATGGTATCATGCTTTGTCAAGGATTATAGGTAGTTCATTATATATATATATATACATATACATATACATATACATATACATATACATATACATATACATATATTCTCAATATCCGAACTAGGGCCTGGTAATGGAGGGTATCCCAAGTCCACCGAGGATTGGATACCACCCCATTTGCCTAGTCAACACAAAACATAACACCTAGAAGCGGTTGAATTTTAAACATATAACAAGAAAACATGCTTAACAACTTAAAGGATATTTAAGGTTTGTCAACAACCGACAGTCGATAACTGATAACCATTAACTGATAACATGATACAATATATATATATATGTATATATATACATATATATATATATATATGACCCGACCCGACCCGGGACCTTGTCGTAATGGGCGTCCTAACTCCGACCGGGATCGGAGACCGCCCTCGTTACCCAACCCAACCTCCAGCCGCTTGCCCTGAGTTGGTTGAATTTTGAACAATAACAAGAGAGTGTAACAGCTCACATGAAGACAATAGGGTAGGATCACAACCATAACTGACCCAACCGAGTCCAACCGTCCAATTCTACCAAGCCAAATCAAACAATAGGTCCAACCATAACGAAATAAGTTCTAAAACATAATATGATTAATCCCAAAATGAGAGAGGATGTAAAAACCAACAATCTCATCAACTGGTATCCGGCCAAATACCAATGCCAATGCTAAGTTTGACATCAATATCGATCTCACTCATTCCAACTCATAGTAGTACCACAAAATCCTCTAACCAAAAGTATACAAATATCCGATTAGGACATGCCCCCAACCATAGCTGAAATCAATATCCATAAATAAATCAAAGTATGAAATAACATCCATGAAATGGAGCCTTTCGAAAAGATGAAAGCACACCACTTCAATCTAAATGATGACCCCGAAGTCCAAATTGTTAAGCGGAAAGGGTAGAATGGCCGGTTCCTGCATCACGTGGGGATACAGTGTCCAAAGACGGGTTAGCAGGTGAACGCTAGCATAAACGTAGGATAAGGATAAAATAATTTCATTTATAAAACCAAGTAAAACCATCCATATGCACACAAACCATACATATATGTATAACCATGCTGGGAAAAGGAACTGAGTTCAGCATGCCGTTTAAAACCTTTACCTTGGTTGTGTAGCTTTGCCGTCATAAACCACCCACGGGCTATATGATTTCATCTCCCCTTGCTAAAAGGGCCCAATGTGTGAAGTCACAAATATGGGATGACTAGTAGATCCCCCGAAATATATATTGTGACATTATGCACATGGTCACTAGGACCAAACCTCACATCGGCAAATATGAGTTTCCAGTTTAGATCCCCCCGGGACCTCTACCTTCCACGGCTTTGCTACATATCCCTCCTTAAAGACCAATTAAAACCATTACAAAGCAACCAACCAAACTATTGACTATTTATTAACCAAGGCTATTAGATAGTGGTATCGTCATACCGACTATAACTTGCAAGTATTGTCCTTAGCCAATCCTTAGGGGATTCCTATGTACCCCACATAATTTCCAATTAATCAAAACCATGGCTACCAAGGCCTTTCCATTCCATTCAAAACCAATTTAAACCATTCATATCATTTAGGGTTCCATTACAAAGTTTAAACCATGCATAAGTTCCATTGAAAAACAAATATTAAAGTGAAAACATATTATAGGAATTTTATCAAACACATTGGGGGCATAGTATTTCCAAAACCAAAGTCCATTACCAAATAACTATTCCCATACAACCAATTATCCAAAACCACCATTAATGCATATAAAAGCGTAATTAAAAAATGGGAAAACCATAACCAAACATTTGTAACCAAAACCCCCAAATTATATTTGAAAACCCAAAACCATACAACATTTAAATCACAAAAACATTGTATAAAACCATGCCTTTAGTTAAAACTAACAAAGAAGGAATAAAACATGCCTTAAACTAAGATGATGATGGAGAGAAACCACCAAGACAAGCCCCAATTTACTCCTTAAGATAAAACCCTATCTTTTTTTGCCCAAAAACTCTAGAGTGGATTTAAGAGTGTTTTCCAAATTTTTAAGGATAGAATAATAGGGAAAATAACCTCCCAAGTACAGTATAAGTCGTGGGACCTTATTAGGATAAGTGGGGAAATGTCCAGATATCCCTCACTTAAACTGCATTAAATTCCCATTATAGGGTACGACCGACCCTTACGAGTCATACCCATCATGTACGAGTGGTACCCATCTCTCTTACCCTAGGCTTTCTCCCTTTGACCTAACACTGTCCAAGGTACGACACACCCAAACCCAAGTCGTATTCACGTGTACGACTAGTACCCATAAATCATACCCCTGGCAAAATAGAATCCTAGAAGGTTTGAACACTGACCACCACACCAGTCCTGGGTATGACTCATAACCTAGCTTAAGAATCATGGTAAGGCACTCGTACTCAAATCCAACTTAAGTTACCAAGTCTAAGGTTAAGTAAAGTAACCAATCAACCCGTATCCACCAATACGACTCGTACCCCATAGTCATACCCATTCCAGTAACTAAAATCCATGCCACCAACCAATACTAGTTAGCATATGACTTGACTATACCATCGGTACCCAGGTGTACGACACGTTCACCTAAGTCGTATCTTGTCCAGAAACCAAAAATTAAGGAAATTTTTTAAGGTCTAGAAACCAGGGTGTTTTAGTCTCCCCCACTAGGAACATTCATCCCCAAATGAAGAACAAGGTAGGAGTAACCACACGTACGAGTCATTTGCATTATCAAATATATTACTAATCATTAATAAAGTTTGAAAACAAAGAGGCAAAGATATTAATCTTTTATAAAATAAAGATGTGTTGAAGACATATAACTTCTACACTAATCCTAGGAGAAAAAAATAGATGCGGATACTTGGACTTCATGTCCTCCTTACTTCCCAAGTAGCTTCTTCCACCTTATGGTTCTGCCAAAGAGCCTTAAGCAAAGCCACATCCTTGGTTTGTAACCGACAAACTTTCCTATCCAAGATCTCAATCGGGACCTCTTCATAAGACAGAGTCTAAGATACCCAACCCCTCCAAGGAAACAATTGAATAAGGATCACCAAGACACTTCCTCAACATAGAGACCTGAAATATCGGATGAATGGACTTCAAACTAGAAGGCAAATCCAATTCTTAAGCAACATTTCCAACCCTCTATAAAACCACATAAGGACCAATATACTGGGGACTGAGCTTTTTTTTTTTGTCCAAGCTGCATTACTCCCTTCATGGGAGAAACCTTGAGGAACACCTTATCCCCAACCTCAAACTCTAAGTCTCTACGCCTTACATCCGTATAGGACTTTTGGGGACATTGGATAGTCATAATTCTATCCCCAATAATCTTCACCTTCTCTATATCCTGATAAACCAAGTTCAGACCAAACATATCTGCCTCACCAAGCTCAAACCAACCAATAGGAGATCTACATCTCCTACCATACAATGCCTCAAAAGGGGTCATGCCAATACTAGAATGGTAGCTATTGTTGTAAGTAAACTCTACCAAAGGTAGATGCTCAACTCAACTACCATCATAATCAACCACACATATTCGAAGCATATCCTCCAATGTCAGAATAGTTCTTTCCGTTTTCCTATTTGTTTGAGGATGAAAAGTAGTACTCAGGCTCACCTTAGTACCCAATCCCTTCTAAAAAGATCGTAAAAAATAAGATAAAAATTATGTACCACGATCAAAGATAATCAAAATAGGTACCCCATATAGCTTCACAATCTCCTGAAGATATAGCTTCGCATAATCCTCCACCAAAAAGGTAGTCCTCACTGGAAAGAAGTGGGCAGACTTTTCATCTAATCTATGATGACCCAAATCAAATCATATTGATTCTGAGATCGAGGAAGACCAGTAATGAAGTCCATATTGATTACCTCCCATTTCCATTCGGTTAAAACAATCAGTAATGAAGTCCATATTGATTACCTCCCATTTCCATTCGGTTAAAACAATCTTTTGATACAACCCACCAGGTTTTATGTGCTCAACTTTAACTTATTGACATACCAAGCACTTGGCCACAAAATTAGCCACGTCCCTTTTTATACCATTCCACCTATACATCTCCTTGATATCATGATATATCTTCATCGAGCTGGCATGTACAATGTAGCGCCATTCATGCACCTCGACAAATATCCTTTATCGTAATCCATCGGCATCAGGAATGCACAACCTTTCTTGGTACCGTAAAGTACTGTCGCCACTGATCTCAAACACCATTACTTTCTGCATACCTATATTACTTTTGATTTTATCAAGATAGGATCTAGTACTTTCTTCTCCTTATTTCTACACCAACAGAAAACTGAACCACTTTCTGTACCATCACCCCACCATCCTTGGAGTCCAGAAGATAAACTCCAAGATTTGCTAAGCGGTGAATATCTTACACCAATTCCTGCTTTCCTTCCTCCACATTAGCCAAACTCCCCATGGATAACTTGTTAAGGGCATCAGCACCCATGTTAGCCTTTCCTGAGTGATAGTGGAGACTCATGTCATAGTCTTTGAGAAGCTCCAATTATCTTCTCTACCTGAGATTTAGCTCCTTCTGAGTGAACATATACTGTAGACTCTTATGATCATAAAAGATGCCTACATGCACTTCATACAGATAATGCCGCCAGATTTTTAAAGCAAAAACCATCACCAACAGTTCTAAATCATGAGTAGGATAATTACTCTCATGTAACTTCAACTGCTTGGAAGCACTGGTAATCACTTTCCCATGCTGCATCAAACCACAACCAAGTCCCACCATAGATACATCACAATAAACAATAAACCCCTTACTACCTTCAGACAATGTCAAAATTAGAGCCAAAGTTAACTTATCTTGCAACTTCTTGAAACTCCCCTCACAAGCATCCGACTAAGAAAACTTCACCTTTTTCTGAGTCAACTTATTCAAAGAAGCAGCTATCATCGAAAAGCTCTCCACAAACCGCCGATAATACCCAACCAAACCTAAGAAGCTCTGAATATTGGTTGGAGTTATAGGTTTAGGCCACTTTTTAACCACAACCACCTTTTGCAGATCCACCATGATCCCCTCACTAGAGATAATATGACCAAAAAAGTCACAGCGTTCAACTAAAACTCACACTTGGAGAAATTGCCATACAGTTGTTCTTCATTCAAGGTTTGCAACACCACACAGAGGTGATTAGTATGATCCACCTCACTTTTGGAATAAACCATAATGTCATCAATAAACATAATGACAAAGAGATCTAAGAACAGCCTCCAAACCCTGTTTATCAAGTCCATAAATGTCGTCGGGGAATTAGTCAAACCAAATGACATTACTAAGAATTCAAAGTGCCTATATCGAGTACAAAAAGTATCTTAGGGATATCCTTCTCCCTAATCTTAAGATGATGATACCGAAACTGAAGATCTATCTTAGAAAAGAACTTGGCACCTTACAACTGATCAAACAAGTCATCTATCCTTGGAAGAGAAAACTTATTCTCAATCATTACCTTATTCAACTACTGATAGTCAACGCATAGACAAAGGGAACCATCTTTCTTGTGCACAAACAATACTGGTGCACCCTACGGGGATACACTAGGATAAATAAACCCCTTATCGAGAAGATCCTTTAGTTTCTCCTTAAGTTTCCTCATCTCAGTCGGAGCCATTCTATAAGGAGGAATAGATATTGGACGAGTGTTCAAAACCAAGTTAATACCAAACTCAATTTTTGTATCTGGAAGAATACTAGGAAGATCATCTAGAAAGACCTCAGGAAACTTATTTACTACTGCAATCTAATTAAAAGAATGACCCTCCGAGTTAGAATCTTTAACTCAGACTAAGTGATAAAGAAAACCTTTTGAGATTAACCTCCGATCTCTAAGATAGGAAATAAACCTCCTCCTAGGAGATAAGGAACCACCCTCCCACTCTATAACTAGTTCAACAGGGAACCTAAAGACAACCTTACGATTCCAAAAATCTAAGGATGTGTATCAATAGTGTAACCAATCCATCCCCAAAATAACATCAAAATCTACTATATCCAGTTTAAATTGATCTACCAAAGTCTGCCTACCACTAATAAATACCACACCCCCTATAGACTCTCTTAGCAATAACTAAGTCACCTATCAGGGTAGAAATAGAAAAAGGATCTGAAATAACCTTAGGATCAAGACCAATACACACAGCCACAAATTGGGTCACATAAGAAAGAGTGGCCCCGGATGAAGCAAACAATACACATCACGAGAAAAGAGTTGTAATGTACTAGTAACGACATCAGGTGATGCTTTAGATTCCTACCGAGATGTAAGAGAATACAACCTATTCCGTCTAGTGTTGATACCAGAAGCAATAGCAAACACTAAAGCCTTACCACTAGGCACAACAACGAAAGATAAAGAAACCAGAGTTTTGACCATTCCAAAAGCTCTCTTACCAACCAGATATTCTTGAGCATATGGCCTAGCTGGCCATATTTAAAACACTTGTCCCTTCCTTCATCACAATAATCCTAATGAAGATGACTATAGAATCGGGAAAGAGGGCATAAAAAAGACGATTGACCCCTACTCGCCTAGGATTTACCACCCTGTGCCTGGAAATTATCACCACTTTGCTAACACTTATCACCCACTGCCTGAGGTAAGGAGCACTAGCCGTAGAGAAGGAACCAGAACTCCCCAACTTCTTTTTTGACCATTTACCTCCATCCTTACTACCCTGCGACTAAGAACCTCCCTAATAAAAAAACTTGTATCCCTTACCCTGCCTATCTCCAAACTCCACCTATTTTCTATTTATATCCTCCACCTGCTGCATGTGGATGACTAACCTCAAAATATCCATATCCTTGATCAACAAAGTAGTCTTACTTTCCAGGATCAAATCCCGAGATAGCCTAGAAGCAAACTTTCTCATCCTCACTCTCATGTCAACCACCAAATGAGGAGCATACCTTAACAGCTGATGAAATTTTAAGTCATATTTCTTAACAGACATTCTCCCTTACTCAAGATTCACAAACTCCTCCATCTTTGCTTTCCTCATCTCTTGAGGAAAGAAATAATCTAGAAAAGGCATCCTATAAGAACAACTCTTTCACATCACCTCTATCCCTATCCCTTTTTTGTATTACTGGTACACAATATCCTTGAGATGATAAGATATAAAGCTTACACCCTTCACATTTGTAGCCTACATCACCCTGAATATATTCTCTATTTTATCCAAAAATTCCTGAGGATCCTCCTCCACCTTCACACTAGTAAAAGTAAAAGGATTTAATTTCATAAATTGACCAACCCTCCTAGCCTTAGCAGACAACCCACCAGACACATCTCATTCCTTCTAAGTAGCAACCAACTGAGCAATAGTATGAATAGGCTAGAAAATTAGGGATAGGACCCTAAAATCGAGTGCGAACTCTAGGTGTAGGACGTACCCCATCAACATCATCCTCAAATAGGATAGAAGAGTTTTTTTGTGTTTCAGATCATCGAGGTATAATCTAAAAAGTGAACATCCAAGGATTATAGAAGAATTCCAGGACTTAGACTCCAAACTAGAAATAGAATACCACAAAAGTGAAATATTCCTAAATGCCTTATAGCCTCTCTCTTATAAGTGTGACACGCTACACACCCCTAAAAGAGAATCTACTCGACACGGCTTTGTGAACTCCTAATTAACCATGAACCTAAAGCTCTGATACCAACTTTACATAACCCAACCCAAGGCTTTGTCATAATAGGCATCCCAAGTTCGACCAGCATCGGAGACTACCCTCATTTCCCAACCCAACCTCCAGTCGCCTGCCCTGAGTTAGCTGAATTTTGAGTATATAATAAGATAGTGTAATAGCTTACATGAAGACTCTGGGATAGGATCACAACCGTGACTGACCCAACTAAGTCCAGTCGTTCCATACCAGCCGTCAAACCATACCAAGCCAAACCAAACCATAGGTCCAACTATAACCAAATAAGTTCCAAAATATAATATGATTAATCCTAAAATTGAAAGAGGATGGAAAAACCAACAATCTCATAAATTAGTATCCTCCCCAATACTAATACCAATGCTAAGGCTGACACCAATACCAATTCTATTCATTCCAACCCATAGTAGTACCATAAAAGCCTTTGACCAAAAGAATACAAATATTCGATTGAAAAGTGCCCCCAACCATAGCCAAAACCAATATTCATAAATAAAGTGAAGTTTGAAATAATGTCCATGAAATATAGCCTTAAGAAAGATAGAAGCTCACCACTTCCATCAAATGCTGACCCCGAAGTTTGAATTTTTAAGAAAGAGGAGTGGAACGTCCAATTCCTACATTGTGTGGGGATACAACACCCAAAGATGGGTTAGTAGGTGAACGCTAGCATGAACGCACGATAAAGATAAAATAGTGCCATTTATAAAACCAAGTAAAACCATCCATATGCATACAAACCATACATATATATAACCATGCCGGGAAAGGGAACAAAGTTTAGCATGCCATTTAAAATATTTACTTGGTTTGTGTAGCTTAGCTGTCCTAAACAACCCATGGGCTATATCGGTTCAGCTCTCCCTATTAAAAGGGCCCCAATGCATGAAGCTACACGACCAGGAAAAAATACCTGAGATGACGATTACATCCCCTAAAATATATAGTGTGACATCATGCACACGGTTACTAGGACCAAACATCACATCAGCAAATACGAGTTTCCAATTTAGATCCCCCTAGGACCTCCACCTTTCATGGCTTTGCTACATATCCCTCTTTTTAGCCTAATTAAAACCATTACCAATCAACCAACCAGACCATTAACCATTTATTAACCAAGGCTATTAGATAGTGGTATCGTCATATCAACTATAACTTTCAAGTATTATCCTTAGACAATCCATAGGGGATTCCCATGTACCCCACATAATTTCCCATTAAACCAAAACCATGGCCACCAAGTCCTTTCCAATCCATTCAAAATCAATTTAAATCATTCATATCATTTAGGTTTCCATTACCAAGCTTAAAGCATTCATAATTTCTATTGAAAAACCAATATTATAGTGAAAACATTATTATAGGCATTTTATCAAACATATTAGGGGCATAGTATTTCCAAAATCAAAGTCCATTACCAAATAACCATTTACATACAACCAATTATCCAAAACCATCATTAATGCATATAAAAGCATAATTAAAATATGGAAATACCATAACTAAGCATTTATAACCAAAACCCCCTAAGTTATATCTGAAAACCCAAAATCATACAACATTCAAATCATGAAAACATTGTATAAAATCATGCATTTAGTTGAAACTAACAATAAGAGAATAGAACATGCCTTAAACCAAGATGATGATTGAGAGAAATCACCAAGACAAGTCTTAATTTACTCTTTAAGATGGAACCGTAGTTTTCTTTGCCCAAGAACTCTAGAGAGGATTTAGAGTGTTTTCCAAATGTTTAATGATAGAATAATAGAGCAAATAACCTCCTAGGAGCAATATAAGTCCTGGTATCTTATTAGGATAAGTGAAAAAATATCCAGATTGCCCTTACTTAGACTGCATTAAATTCCCATCATAGGGTACGACTGACCCTTATGAGTCGTACCCATCCTATACGAGTGGTACCCACCTCTCATACCCTAGGATTTTACCCTTGGACCCAACATTGTCCAAGGTACAAAACACCCAAACCCAAGTCATATTCACGTGTACGAATAGTACACATAAACCGTACCCTTGGCAAAATAGAATCCCAGAAGGTTTGAACATTGCCCAACGCACGAGTCCTGGGTACGTGAGCCACCCATACTCAGATCCAACTTAAGTTATCAAGTCTAAGGTTAAGTGAAGTAACCAATTAACCCATATCTACCAATACGACTCGTACCCCATAGTTGTACCCATTCTAGTATCCAAAATCCATCCCACCAACCAACACTGATCAGTATACGAATGGACCATACCACTCGTACCCAAGTGTACGACTCGTTCCCCTAAGTCATATCTTGCCCAAAAACTAGAAATCAAGGAAATTTTCTAAGGTCCAACAACTAGGGTATTTTAATGTATATATATATATATATATATATATATATATATATATATCACACATTCATACACTCCTCCCTAGCCATAATGTGTATATTGTTTTATTTTTTTCTATTACTATTATACATTGTATATACATTTCTTCATTTTACTATTATATATGGGATACTCTTCCTTCACTTTACTAATGTATATTGGATAGTTACTTATGGTATCATGCTTTGTCTCGAATTCTAGTTAGTTCATAATATGATATCCTTATCACTTCATTAGTATTATTATGGTTAACCTTATAGATAGTTGCATGTAATTTATGTTTTTGCTTTACATATTATTGATACATGCATTATCTATGAAGATATGTCAATTGATACCTACTGAGTACCATGTGTTTGGGACTAATATTATACTTCTGCAACCTACAGATCATAATACGATTCTCGCCGTTGATGTTATCATCGTACAGAGTAGTCATGGATCGAAGATTAGAGGTGAGCTCATGATGTCTGGAGCATTCCTGCTCTGCTTCTTATTGTTGGATTGATATATGCATTATTCTTACTTATTACTCCTGTTATATTAGAAGCTCTTGTACTAACTTAGCTAGATTTTATGGATGTATTTACTTCTTCTTGTCTTCTTTCTCTTTTGTTAGTCTTGACTTTCATTTTTTTATTAGTCTATTACTAGATATTTAGGAATACGAGTTGGTTATCTACTGGACAATTATGGTAGGTGTCATCATAACCTGAGAAATTGGATCGTGATAATAATCTTGCAGATGGACTAACCAAGGGTTGGACAATATAAAAGGGTCTGAAGTACATCAAGAGGGCCGAAATTGAAGTTAAAAAATCACTAGTCATATATGAGGTAACCCAGCCGGGGAAATAGAGACCCTATAACCATATTTAATGGAAAAAATGAATCATATAATGACTTGTTGTGAAATACACTTTTAGTTATCCCTCCCTATAATGTGAGCGCATTTTTCTATAATGATTTGTGGAGGTTGAGTCTAAGAAATTTTTATGAAATTTTGTATCCTGTATGAGTGGGATGTCAAAATTACAGGACCAAGCTTGATAAATTTCACCTATGTGAGTGTGGAAGTAGGTCGCTTCCTATCAGAACTGGGCTTATTCTAAAAAACACTCATGACAAAATGGGATAGCACAAGTCCGTAATGTGTTGGCTATTAAAGCTTATGTCAACACCTTGATTGCTATGTGTAAGTAGTGATACATTATTTTCCTTAAGCAGTCATAATTTAAGTTTGAGACCACTATAGACTTTGGAGTAACGATTAATGTTTTACTAAGTTGAGGTTCAATGCAGATCACACCTTCATTAGCATAACAATATCCATTCAATTAAATTGATGATAAACTCTCTTATCTAATATTAAAATGAGTGCAGGATTGCTGGATTAAGAGAATTTTAATATTAATTATTTTTTTATTAAATTCCATCTTTCCAAATGCCAAAGTCATGTTGCTTATTTATTTCTCCCTAGTTAATATGTTAGTGGCTTTTATGCCATTGACTTCATTAGTTTGTGGTAGAAATGTGATCATTATTTCCCTTGTAACTCATAAGACTATTAATTTTTTGTAATTCTTATTGATTTTTTGTAATTCTTATTGTCATTAGTTGGTTGTAACTCTTTTAACTACTATTACATTATCTATTCACTTAATAACTCATTACTCCCTCATTTGCTTGATGAAAGAAATATTGTACCTATATGAAATGTATTTTCTTTCTTGTGTTTAGAAGAGGTGAAGTAATATGAGAATCATGTGAAGTGTGAAAACTATTGTAATATGTATTGAAGTGAGAATAGTGAAAGAGAGAGTTGAGACAAAGAAAATATTCTAAATCATCAATTATATTTACTATACAAGATCGAGTTATTACATATTGAAGGAAGGTGTTCTTTTGTGGAGGACTCTTCAACCAATTCGGAGTTATTTGAGTTGTACGTGATCGGTTGTTGTATTCTGGAGGGGATAATTCAAGAGTTGGTATTGCTGGATCAATGTAGATTATGCAATAGTGAACTTGAATTTCCTTAAAGAGAACGAGATATCCTTGCCTCAGCCTGAATATTATTTATTCAATATTTCTAATTTCATTTTTAACTGTAATTTATTATAATTTGTTGTACGTTACACCATCATTTTTTGACATATTTAAAGAATTAAAAAATGCTCCAAAAGTATATTAAAAGTGGGGTGGGCATTTTTACAGTCTAATATCAAAACTTTGATTTGAATTTCTGATTTTCAATTCAAAAACTTATCGACCAAATAAATTAGAATTGGATCAGATTTTTTTAGTTCGATTTTGGATTAACCAGTTTAATTAATTTTTTAAAGTTTTTTGTTTGAGCTAATTAAAGTAAAGATTTTTCTTCTTCTTACAAAAATAAACATTCAAACAAAGTATTATTTCAAAATATCTTAATAATTTTTTAATCCCACCACAATCATTCAAATAAACTCTATAATGTAAGCTGTGTAATCATTATCACCGAGAAAATTCTTGCAACAGAAGCACTAGAACATAAGAATTAACAAGTCCAAACACATTAAGAACTGGGATTGCTTTTAGAACACTTTCTATTTGAGAAGTAATTTTATAAAATAGTTTTTGAGAAAAGTAATTTTGAAAAATAGAAATGTTTGTGTTTGATAAATTTATTTAAAAAGTGCTTATGATAAACATATTGCGTTTGAATAATTTTTTTTAAGAAGTGCTATTGAGTGACAAATGACCAAAAAAGACATGTATCAATAATTTTTTTCAAGAAGTGCTATTGAGAGACAAATGACCAAAAAAGACATGTATAATAAACTTTTACTACTAAAATTATTTTATAGGAAAAATTTATTTTAAATATTTATTACAATATTTTTAATTAAAATTTTATTTTTATTTGATTAAAAAGTACTAACTTAAAATTTTCAATCAATATTTATATACATAGATACATTAAAAATATTAAATAATAATATATTACTTAAAAATATCAAACGAAAATAAAGTTATTACATAAATTAAATCACCACATATGAAAAAATTCACTATATGCTAACAAATATGTCACTTTTCATGATTTTATTTAAAATTTAATATTCGAAAAAAATTACAAGTGTTGCAAAAATACCATTTGACCTTCCAACATGATTTATCTGTCATTTATTATTATAATAATAAAAATAAAGAATTATATATTCTTCAATCATCATCATCAATGATATTTTCAATTTTATTTAAAGAAAACGAGTAAAAAATAAAATCATACTATATAAATCATAGAATAAAATAAAAAATATGATGTAAATATGAATATAAAATTTTAAAATCAAACTTATAAGATTATTATAAAAAAAAATTGTTTTTGTTTTTTTTGAAAAGCAGAAATTTTCTGCTTCTTTTAAAAAACACTTTTACAAATTTATCAAACATCTTTCTTTTCCAATAAATGTAATTTTTTTTCTCAAAAAAGTTACTCCCTCCATTTAAAAAAAATGATCTACTTTTCTTTTTAGTCCGTTTAAAAAGGAATGATCCCTTTCCTTTTTTTTTAGCAACTTTTTAATTTTAACTTTTCATTTAAAACCACAAGATTGAAAGACATTTTGGTACATTTGACATATCTTTAATATAAGACCACAAGATTCAAAAGTTGTCTTTATTTTCTTAAACTTCGTGTCAAGTCAAAATATGTCATTCTTTTTTAAACGGAGGGAGTACTTTTTTTTGAGGAAAAACAGTCCCGCTATTAATTAATTTTCAAATAGAAAGTATTCTTACAATTAAAGAAAAATTAAAAGTTAGTCATTTTGATAATTAACCAGTCCAAACAGATAATATCATCATGCTATCACTAGTTATATTTAAATTAATCACTGCACGATCCTTATTCATTCGTCTGTGATTTAAACAACTAAAATAATTTCTCTAGGACCTAGTGGTGCAACTTCTAAAATGACAACAAATACAACTTCAAGGAATGGATCTCCATTTGTCTCATCATTTAGCCTAATGGGGTATATTTACTGATTAGTAAAGTATTGAATTTTTCTTTGAGAAGCAAAGCCAATATTCATATATCGAACATAAAACAACGTAAACTATTACATTAGCCATGCATTTCGGGTAGGATATTTTGGCTTGTCAAAATGGCAAAGTTTGTAGTACTATCATCTTCTACGTCCTCTAAGATGAAGCTTTTTAACAAAAGTACATCCTCCACTACTGTTTTTTTTCTAACTGTTTTTCCACAAAATCTGGAGGTCTAGCCATATAACTAGGAACATTCAATTTATTCTTCATAATAGCTGCCTTTGCCATCACATGTGCCACTTCATTTCCTTGGCGAAAGTTGTGCCTGGTTGTCAGGTTTTTCAGCTGGTGCATTAATCACCTACGCTTTGATATTAGATTAGAATATAATGAAGTATTTTGATGCAGATATTTGATCACCTCTGTTGAATCAGTTTTCACTTCCAGCGGCATAAGATTGGGGTGTTTTGCTAGTGATCGATAGACCCTCCTCGAGTGCATGCAATTCAGCATGTAAAGCAGCGATGGCTTATCTTTTAATTATTTTACTCGTCATCCAATCTCCATTGTTGTTTCGAATGAGAATTCCCAGACCAGACTGAAGTGTGGAGATATCAAAGCTTGCGTCAATATTTAGTTTATATTCCCCCACTTTTGGTTTTCTCGATTTTATATGAATGAAAATTAGCATGTTGAGGTTTATATGGAAGTTAGGAGTTTAAATTCTTGTACCAAGTTTAGGACGCTTTCTTTTGACAAGGGATGACTAGTATTGTTTATGTTGTTGTGGTTTCTATTTATCCATAGGTTCCAAATAGCAAAGGGATGGAAGTCAACCCACACAGTGATGTATTTCTGATTTATTTTGAGGTTGAGACTAGCTATGTCACACAGCCAGTGTGTACTAATGCCTAGATCATTACAGTGCACAACCAAAGAGGTCAAAAAGAATCGAGCTATCTTGCAGGTGAGGAAGATATGTTGTATAGTATCTTCCCCTTGCTTACACATGGGGCATATATTATCAATGTTTAAAGTTATGTGATGAAGGTATGCTCGACTAGGGATTCTATCATGGTACCCTTGCCATGATAAAAGGTGTTTTATTTATTGGGACAACGTAGATCCCAAATTCATTGGAAACCTTTGGTGTCTAAGGTAGATTGGATATAAGATCATAGCAAGATTTTATTGAGAATAGACCATGCAGGCACTTGAACTTATATCTAATGGGTAACATTAGGTATAAGATATAAAATGTTTAAATTTTTAAACAGTCTCAAATCCAAAATCTGAAAAAATTTAAAATCGAAACACAAACAAAACCTAAACAATTTCAAATTTTCATTTTTGTCCAAATATAATTTAAAAGTCTATTTTAAACCTATCCAAATATAAGTGACATTTTTTTGTCATTTTCTCGTTTATGCAGTATTTTTTATTCCACGCATTACTTTCACTGCTATTGACTGCACACATATTTTTCTGTTGGGCTCGTTTGATAGAGTATATAAGAATAATATTGAGTAGAGTATATTAATAATATTAAGATTAATAATATTAGAATTAATAATGTTGAAATTAGTAATGTTAAGTTTATTTCTTATCTAGTACTTTGATTTGATATATTAAAAATAACATGCATTGCTATATTTCTAAAAAATATAGTTTGTTACAATATAGCCTCCACATTACATAGTTTTGTTTATTTTCTTTGCAAAATTTTATTTTTCATTCTTAAAAATGAGATTATTATTTTTGTATATTCTCACTTCAATTATTTGAAGGTAAATTATCTTAATAAATTAAAAATATATGAAATTCAAGGACTGAACCGTTTCTTAAATTTATTTCTTTGTATAATTGAGTTTATCACCTGGTCATTTAAATTGGTAGTCCTCCCTTAATAATAATAATAATAATAATAATAATAATAATAATAATAATAATAATTTAAAAAAAAAAGTTTGCATATTCTAATTATTTATCACCCAGATTAATATCAAGTAGCTAATATTTGAAGTAATTCATTAAAATAGGAGTTTTTCGTAACTAATCACCTAGTGATTTAATTTTTAAATTAATTAAGATTTAATCAAATTTACATGTCCGTTTTTCAGTTTGCCATAATTTAGCATGCTAATTATTTCACACGCGGTTTTATTTTAATAATCAATTTCTTGTTTAATTTAGTCACTCTTTGATTTATAAGTTTATCACATAGTCATATTTAGTTTTTTACTAAAATAAATAGATCGTTGTTTATCACATAAAAATTTTCATGTAATATATGAATTCGACCGAAATCTATATTTATGATCGTGAGAGGTGCTTAACATCTTTCTTTTGAGATAGCCTGAATCCTTATTCAAATTTCGGATGACATAAGCTAATAATTATATAACTCATAATTAGTTTAGGATGGTGCCCTCACACACCTTAATTTTTAAGTGGCACTCTTCTCTTTTAAATCATATTAAAAGGAGCCATTACATTGAATTTCGCTTTTTGCAAGAAAATAGAGTGTGACACCATGGCGACTCTGCTGGAGATACTTAGGTTCTAACTATTATGGATTCATGTTTATGTGGGATTTTTTGTATTAAAATTGAAATTTTTTACACCCTAAATCTGACATGGAAAAAACATAATTATTTAATTAAAAAAAGGCGCGTCTAAAATTAAAAATAACACACAAAAGCAGTTAAAACTAAAAATTTCAATTCAAATTCATCTTCTTCTTCTCCAAAATCAAAATCTCCAAATTGAAAAAAGGATCCAAATTCAAAATATCCATCTTCTTCTTTTTCTTCTCCATATTCAAAAATCCCTAGCATCCATCTTCTTCTTCTTCTCCAAATTTAAAAATCCCCAAATTAAAATGAAAATTTCAATTTCAATTCCAAGTTGCTAATGAGTTTCGAACAATTAACAATGGGTAAAATTCCTCCTTCTTCTTCTTCCCCCAATTCAATTAAACCATCGAACCTAATTATCGACCCCGTCGGAACTGCAAATGTGCACAAAATATTTTAAAGTTCACAATTTTCAATCTTTTTACGTCAAGAAAATCTCTGCCTTTTGTGGTACAATTTCAACATTGTTTGATCTTTGATTTGGCATCGTGATTTATATGATTTAATTATGAAGTTTTGAAGTGAAAACTTGATAATTAGACTGACCAAGCTATAATTTCGATCTTTATATCTGGAAAGATCATATATATGATTTGAAAACAATGGTTATGGCTACTTTGTTAACTGATGGTAATGGGTTGCCGGAATGGATTGAAACAAAGATCTTTATATCGTCGATGATAATGGGTTGCTGGGTTGAAACAAAGATCTTTATATCGCCGACGATAATGGGTTGCCGAAACTCTTGAAGTTTTCCATTTATCTAGATCACCATGGCTATTTTGTTAACTGGTAAATTCATTATACTTCTTCCACTTTGCTTTGTCATCAATGGTGATGATATACAGATACCCATTTCAATTGTTAAGCTGAAATATCAAGAAGAAGAAGAAGAAGAAGAAGAAGATTAAATTTTAAAAAAAAAATATGAAAATAATAAATTTATTATTTTATTCGTAGCATATTGACGTGGTACTGACATGGAAGGTGCGTGTGCAACACCACACCCCATGCAAGTGGTATAATGTTTTACAAGGTGTAAAAAGTTTCACTTTTAAATAGTTAAGGTGTGTAATAGGTCACTTATATAGTTTAGGTGTGGTTTCGACTTTTCTTGTATAGTTTGAAGTGAAAACAATATCTTTTCCCTTTAATTTATTTGTGATAATAGGATTTACATGCTTTTATTACATTCTTGCATGATCCACCCCTTTCCCCTTCTTTCTTTGTTTTTTTTTTTAAATAATTAATTTAACTCTGCTTTACCCTGGGTATTACATCCGCCCGCGATTTGGGTTTATACATATAGGACAAATGCTCTCATTATCATTTTTTTTGTATTTTTTTCATTTTATCTAGTTCACTTATAAGATTAATAGTAGGTAAATGTATTATTTTACATTATCTATTTCGTGTTTGAGTCACTTGTTGTACCCCATTAATATCTCTCCCTTTTTCATTTATTCATTTTCTTAATATTTGATATATTTTTCATGTTTAATTTATTTTTTTCTTCAATATGTGTCTTATAATGTGTATTGGTTTTTTTTATCTATTTACATTTTATTTGTTTATTGATTTTAGTTTGTTTATTGGTTTTTATTATGTTGCTGGTTTTCATAAATTGTGTATTTGTTATCGTTTTATTTACATGCTATGTGTTTATTACTTTATTTTAATTGTCATGATCCATTTATACCTTCCTCCACTTAGAATCTCTTTTCTTTTGTTTAAAGAATGATTATTCGATTGCACGAATATTCATTTCTAAAACATCTTTGCAGAAAATGCCTCATAGATTGATCAATCAACAGCGCATCGACTGTTATTAGCTTTTTACTCTCAAGTCGTCCACTTGAGAAAAATGTGTCATGAAACTATTCTTGTTCTTTAGATCATAGATGCATGTTCTTTTACTAAGGAATATGCATCTCATTCAACCTAGAATGTCTTGTCACCCTTGATGCATCAAATGTTAATTAGTGAAATCTTGCCCAAAGTCCAAAAACGGTCATGACTCCAAAAGGACGTATAATCTTATCTGTTATATTTTGAATTCTTATGTATATATCAATATCTTAAGTACCTTATATTTTTATTCCTATCTTAATATTCTTATTCTTTGTGTATCTCACTTTTAAAGTTCTTTACTCTTAAATTCTTGTCATGCTAGGGCCCAACAATACACTCTTAGGTCTTATTCAGCACTTCAATTTATCCTCTTGACTCAACTTTATCTTTCAAAATATCTGTTAACGTACTATCATATCTTGGTCTTACTCTTTCTTTAATAAGAGGTTCGAGTCCCATTTATAATCTTTTGGGTAATTCATTCTTTTAGGATATCCTTATCTTAACATTTTTTGCTTTTACATACTATTTTTTCTATCATGATCTCGATCGTTATTGTCTTCATATTTGTGTCGTACTCTATTTTACACGACCTCTAAGTTTTATAGATCTCTCGTAACTTTGATTCACTCTGAATGAGCATAACTCATTGTTTTCAAATAAGTTGAATATTCATTCTAGACTTTTTCCTATGTGCTCTTTCACTAATTGCCAGTCTGTTTATTTCTACGGTTAACTAAAGTTGAACATAAAAAATGATCAGTTAAAAAATATTTATTAATTTTATCAATAGTGAAGCTAAGTATAAGGGTTTGTTGCTGCGCCAAGACAAGATTACTCCCTTTAATTCAAGTATCATAAGCATGGAAAGGAAAATAGA
Organism: Capsicum annuum; assembly: GCF_002878395.1. Taxonomy (NCBI): domain Eukaryota; kingdom Viridiplantae; phylum Streptophyta; class Magnoliopsida; order Solanales; family Solanaceae; genus Capsicum; species Capsicum annuum. Next base: position 98,922,440 of record NC_061114.1, on the reverse strand, counting down.
AAAATTAGAGGAATACCGGTTAATCTTTAAGGTTAATATGATATGTCACTATTCTTTCTAGAGCCATTATCTGAAACTGACTTTATTACTCCTATTTACACTATGGATTCTCCAATATTGACGGCCTTACCTATGCCTTATTGTGATGCACAAGTATCTCCAAATGTATTCAATTACACTGCAAAAAACACTCAATGGGTCGACAGAGATGGAAGAAAAGCTTTTTAACCATAAGGCAGGGTCATCTCAATAACTTGAGATGGATAAATTATCCAAATCAGGAGAAGAAATTAAAAATAGAGTTGGTTACTTGAACTTTTCATTATACAATTGGTCTAGAAATCATCATTCTCATTTGAAGGCCTACCTCAATGGAGTAGTGGTTATTGGATAAAGTGATGGTCTTAAGATGAGGCTATTTGTCTGGTCACTTACAAGACTAGAATTGATGTGGTACGCAGGAAAGGATACAAGAGAGTAGGTCTCTTAAGATAATTTGTCAAGTGACTTTATTTGGTGGTTTGACAATAGGCTAAAGAGAAATTTCGTAATAGAAATTCTATGACATGAAAAAATTTATTTGGTTGAGCCACAATTCAAGGATACGGGAAAGGAAATTATCAGTGAGACATCAAAACCTCCAAAGTCAAATTGAGCAAACCCCAAGCTATGACTCTCTTATATGAACCACCGTTGTTCACTTTTGAAATATTAAAGTTGTATGAAATTTTGCAGACTCAGCTTAATAGTTCCTATTGGCCCTCAAGTTATTTCTTTGACCCAAAAAAATTATGCCTTCCATTTTGGAATGCCCGATCATGACATAAATGAATGTCTCTAATTGAGGAGAGATATAAAAAATTTAATAAGCAATGATAGGATAGTAAAGAAAAGTTACCCTCAATTGATATGGTATTCATCTCCAGAAACTATTCCCAAACCAAATTATTCCAAGCTTATTATCCCCAATGCTCCACAAAATCACATTCTCAAATTGTTTGATACCCACCTATACCCATTTCTCCAATATCATAATGCATTTCAGTTTCTTATTAAAATCTACCAATAAAACAATGACCCAATCAATATACTATGTTTTTAGCTAAGTTTCTAAAAATTCCACTAAGAAAGTACACTCCTTTGGTTAAACCATAGCCCAACTGTATGAGAGATTAAGGGTTGTTGGCTATATCACTTCAATTCCTGCAATTATAATGGATACATATGAAAATTGGTTTTATCACTCTAAACATGTGCTTATAATTTAGGGATGAAAGGAAAAATCATTGAAGAATGTCAAACTTTAAAGGGCATAATTTAAATGATGATTAATACCAAGGTGATAAATGTGATAGGGCCAAATATCGATGTTAATTAATTTTCTAAGCATGACTTCCACCTGTTTGGCATTAATGAAAAGGATATCATGTTGATTCTCTATGCCGAGCTCCCAAACACTTGAAATTACTTTAAGTTTTACACATACTTGAAATAGAATATATAGTTTCTTTTATGCTTCCCTTTTATGTAATTGAAATAATATTTGGCCTGTTTTTTTACGTAGGCACTCATTTAATGAGTTCAGTCTTATCATAGTAAAAATTTTATTTTCCCCTATATTTTGCATCTTTGAAACTCATTACGAAAATAGATGGATTGATAGGATGATTAAAGGCTTAATGATTAATAGTCGACCTTATTTACTCCCTTAACTCCTTTAATTTTTTATGCTACTGCAATTTTAATTCTAAGTTTAGCATTTTAGCATTCATGGGGTATCATGTCAATCATTTGAAATTATAAGTGTCATAACTATTCTGGTTCATGCATAGTTCATGCATTAGAAGCTTAGACCAAATATTAGGTGTAAGGATATAATCTGTAAAATTTTAATTTTGATGTGTTTTGGCTATTTTGCATTCTCCATAGTTGCTATATATTGATTTTGGGGTGTGGGGATTGTTGACATGGTTATTGATAATCAGAAATAATTTGGGTGAGTTTATATTTTTTACAAGCTTTAAAATTCATATAGTTAACTGAACCTTTGATATTTTGAGTGTTGGATAATTATTTGGATAGTTTCATTAGGTTCAAAATGTCAAATCTGGGTTTGTAGCAGGATTGATTTAAGTTTGGAACCTTTAGTTTGCATTTCGATTCTTTGGTTGAAATATTTTCAAAAAGGGTCATAAGGGCTAATTTATTGAAAATAATATTTTTCAAAAGTCCAATGTTTTTACTAAATTTTTAATGTTAAAATAACCTGAACGCATATATGATTTATTTTTATCAGGTTTTAAATGAATCTCTAGGGTCCATTTGGAGAATTTAGAACCATACAAAAACAACTGGTATACAACTGATATCTGGTGCATTGAGCCTTCTTCCTGAATGTGAGCCCTTGGTTGCAAATGTGAAGAAGAAAATTTCCCTTCATCGTAGTCACAAGGTGATGGTCGCGATCGCGAAGGGCAACCCAGTACTTCTTTACGAACGTAGTGAGGCTATTGTGAATGCAAAGCCTCAGTGCCAAATACGAATGCCAAATTTTTGATTGGTCAAAGTTGACCCTCCATTTGTGAGTCATTATTTACAAAATAGTATATAAGCTTTATTTTTGCTAGTTTACTCCATTTATGGACCTTCAAGCTTCGCAAAAGTCATTTTTTATGGGTTTCTTCATCGTGTTTCATGTAGGTAGCCTCTAAAATTATATTTCTATTATTACCATGGATTACATCTTTGAAAATACCTTTTAATCATGATTTTAAAATGAGATTTTGAGATTTTATCAGTAAAACTTAAAGATGATTTTTCTTTATTTTTTTTATCTCGTTTTCCACCTATTTTTGTATGGGTTTTCAACTATAGACTCCTATAACCTTGGAGAATGTATTTCTAAAATAGATTTTGGTTTTACCCCTTTATTTTCAAACTTGTTTTTGAATATGTTTTGAACCCGACTCAAATATGAATATCATTAACTTTCTTTTAATGCGTAGATGCTATATTTGAATATTGTGGTTGATTTTGAGGTATTTCAAAAGGGGAAAGCTCTGTGTTGAATCACTTTAGGCTTGTATTTCATTATTCTAAGGTAGGTTATGACTTAACTCTTTTAGTTTAAGATGGGTAGTTAATGAATAAGTAAAGCATGAGATAGATTGGGAAAAATAACTATGGGGTTTACATTTTGAGATTATTATTATTTTTTTGTTCCTGAGTGGGGGCTTATATTATGTTGTTATTGACTTATGATATCTGATGTTGCGTGTTGCCCGCGTGGGAGCTTATATTCTCTTGTTATTGACTTATGATATTTTATATTACGTGTTACCCGTGTGGGGTTTTATTTGATATCATTGGGCTTATGTGTGCGTTTAAATGCCTTTATTCTAGATATAATGTTTGTACAGGGGCTTAAATTATTATTATAGGCCTTATTGAGCACTGATTGCTTTTATCATGATAGAAGTGCCCAAGTTTGGGGTTGATATGATATTTATGATGTCTTACATGCATATTTAATCCGATGATGCCTAATTAGAGTTGACAATCATGAATTGTGGACATGTTGAGTTGATTTTTTGGCCCATTTATATATGTGGTGAATGGATTGGATAACTTCATAGATGTTAATTTGAACATTAAATCCTCGTTTCATAGATAAGCTTTAATGAGATATCGGTATGATTCAAGAACACTATTTTTGAAAGAAAATAAGATATTTTATTAATAAAAACTCTCTCTATGAACATGGATCGGAGAGGTGTGTTGAGATAGATACATGAGTTACAGTATATGGGTTGTGAACCCCCATGAGTCCTACCTTGGGAGCTGCGAGCTCGATAGCGTATATAGAAAGTATTAGAAAACTTTAGAAGAACCTCGTCATAAAATCTACTTGTTTTAGATGTCTTTACTTATATGTCTTTTATAAGATAATATATGTTGATTATTTATAAGAAAAATATTAGAAAACTTTAGAAGGATCTCGTCATAAAATCTACTTTTCAAAAATTATCGAAGATAGCTTTTGTAAATTTCTAAAAAATAATTCAACCTTATTGTTGTCAAAAAGAAAGTTATTCATCATCTCTTTTAAAAGATATACAAAAAATTCTAATAAATAATTTAAACAAAATCTAGATAAAGAAAGGATTAGTTGTGCTATATCAAGAAAATGACATTTTTCTCTGTTGTTAAAAAATAATCCTAATATTAAAATATATTCATAAATAATATTAGAATTTGTCCTAAATTTCTTACTTTACCTGATTTTCTATCATAATTAAAAATATTTTTCTTGGTGGAAAGGGTTTCTGTCATAACCCAAAAACGAGGGTCATGATGGGACTTGTCGCAGTGTTCCTTGACAGGTAAGCCTATCACCCAAATTGATACAAAAAAAAAGAAAAAAAGATAGAAATATCCCAAGGTAAGGCTTCTAGAATGAAGCTGAATCATTTAAGTAATCATAACAATGCGAAAAAAACTTATCCAAAATACCAATCATGTCCAAAACCAGGTGTCAATAGTGTAAGAACTACTAATACAACCCAAGAGTCAAATACATCAGAAAAATAACCATAAAGGAATAATATTTATCTCTAAATACTAATAAAGACATAACTACTATAGAAAGATAGAGGTGAACTTCAGACGCGTGAATATCCAATCGCTACCTTGGAAGCTCCAAAAATCACCCGAGTCAAGCAAGCTGAGGCGCACTCGAGCTAGAACCTGCACCCAAAGGGCACAGTAGGCATGAATACGGTCCACTTGTACTCTGTAGGTATCATAGGCCGACCAAACAAAGTAGTAAATAAAGCATACAAAATATACCCTAAGGGCATGTCACCTACAATTAGAAAATGTCCCATAATGGTAGCCCACACCGCCTGCACTAACAATTTTAATATATCATATGTATTGCAACATCACAACCAGATAGAACACAAGTATGCATTATAGCACATATAAGTAGAACAAGGGGGAACATGCATATACAAGATCATCAAATACAAGTAAAAAAAAGATAAGACAATTACATAAAGGGCAAGTCAATATGGAAATACAACACAACATAAACGCAATAAAGTAAGTGTAATGTATATGGTGATGATGATGATGATGATGATGATGATGCATGAGGTCGTCTTTTAACCTCTGGAATTATTGCATAATCCCTGTATATACCTATGGAGGCAAGCCTCCCAATGCAGGAGCCATGGGGGGTGTCAACCTGTATACAATCCACATATCTCATATCTTCTTTTACACATTCCACGAAAAGGTTTTTATAAGGTGTTACAATATTTCCTCCCCGGCACATCCCTTGGGAGGGTTTTAAAAAGGTGTTGCTAGTGTTTCCCAGATGTTGCCAAGATGGTACCAATGTTTCATGAATGAGTATGATATGAGGATGTAATGCTCACAACCAATCACAATGAGTATTTTCACAACCAACCACATGATATATTTCCACAACCAACCACATGATATATTTTCACAACCAACCACGGTAATTTATTTCCACAACTACGTGAGCCAATATCCACTCATTATTTCAGTTTCATCCATGAATTTCCACATATCTCATATGCCAATAAAGTATGAATATAATTACAATACACTAATGGTACTATATTAAGCATCTTAACAACACATTATAATTATTCACATTTATTCAAGGTTATTAATATCACATAAGACCCTGCACGGTCACACATATCACATAATAACTCAATTTTGATAATTACACCAGATATAGGCCACCACACGGGCTCAACACATAAATATATATGTTTCATGATTAGTTCCCATCCTTAACATATAATTTGCATCATCATTTACTACCCAGCACCGTCTGAAAGAGTTAAGTCATAACCTACCTCAAAAGCCGAAACCGATCTTCTACACTTCGAACCCACGACCTTATTTTTCATGGAAAATCTCGAACTCCACTAAAAACATCAAATATCAAATCTACGAATCAAAACAAAACCAATGACACCTATATTGACTACTTTGGTTTGGGATCAAAACGAACTCCTGAAATGGATTTTTGAAAAAGAAGGGCAAAATTAGAACTTTAATTCGAAAATATATTTTTCATGTTTTTAGAAATCTACAACTGAAAACCCAAGTTAAATCGAGTCAAAAAAAGGTTCAAATTGAAGAAAAACTATTTTTAAGCTTTACCGGGTAAAAATCTTTGAATTCTGAGTTAAAATCAAGAATCAGAGTTATTTTAAGGGTTAAAAATTGATGAAAAACTAGTAATTATAAGATAAAAATATTATTCAAGTGAAAAAAGGTGAAACTAGAGTTTAAAATCAAGCCCTAAGATTTTTGGGATTTTAAAAAAAGGGTGAATTCTTACCTTAAATCTGTAATGAAACTAAGAAATAAATGTTAATCTAGTTATCCAAGCTCCCACAAGCTTCACTTTTAAGCTCTCAAACTAATTTGGTGTTTAACTCTCAAGAGGAAAGATGAAAATGAGCAAAATTTGGGCCAAAATAAGGCAATCTTTTTTTGATCGATCGGACTTCGATGGGGTGCCCAAAATTCGTTTGAAGTCCTATAAATGCAAACGAACTATGCAACCATACTAAATTCGATGTTCTGGTTATGATGACAATATCATATTTTCAAAAAAAAAAATATCATTTTCACAAAGTTGACCTCGAAATCGCAAATCATAATTTTCTGAATTGAGGGTCAAAATGATATTTAAAAGTCGTAAAATCATACCAAACATGCTAACCCCTAAAATCGACACTCTAGATCTGTTGGCAAATTCAAATTTTTTATCCGAGATCATTTTGATCAAATGTGGGTTCCACACTCATATTTTCAATTTTTCAACTTTTCGATCAATAGGTCGAAATGAGATCGGGTGCACTGGGACCCGTACCAAAGGTCTACCTAGCCTAAAATCAATATTCTGGAGCTTCTAGAATAGTCCGTTCAGTCATCCATTGCACGGATAAAAAAGATATTCCCATAAGTCTAAAATAAGGCTCTCGAAGCTATCAAAAACCACAATATCACATAAATGGTACCAAAATGTAACAAAAATTATGTCAATCACTTCCACACCGTAGAAATATCATAATGTAAATACGGAGAGGGGTAAAATAGTTAAATCACACAAAATCACAAATTTCACATATTTCATCAAATTTTTAGGTCGTTACAGTTTTCTTGTTAGAAAACATCTTTTCATATTTGGTTTATTCTTTCTTAGAGGAGAAGTTTGGACTTCTATAAATAGAAATCCTTCCCCTCAAACCATAACACAATAGCATCAACAATGTAGTAGTTTATGAGTCTTGTTTAGGTAGAGATTATCTCCTAATAGTTTTTTTATATTTTTTATATGTAGGTCGTTTGACTAGACCATATCAATAATATATTTTTTAGTATGTTTTTCTTTGTCGTCTGAATTATCGCCTATATGCTTTGCAACTAATAACTTCTGCATTACATCTTTCCAATTTCAAACCCAAAAAGTGGTGCCAGAGCTAACAGTCCTATGAATCCAATGGTTCATCATGATTAAAGATAAGTTCAAAACAAGTTTCAACCAAGTTGATTATTATGAAGAGTTTTTTTATATATATAAAAAGTCAAGATACTATATGTAGAGAAAAAAGTTTAAAGAAATTTTCAACAATTTTGATCCTCCATCTTTAAAAAACAAAATTAATTTTCAACTCATGCTTATGGACTCCAACTTTCAATCCCTAGTTACTTTCAATGTTTGGGCTCCTTTAAGCTTATGCATATATACTTTTAACACATGAGCTCCACTTTAACCTGTGTTCACTTTCAATGCACGAGACTCCACTTTCAGTCTTGTTCACTTATAACACAGGGCTTCAATAATATTAACCCATGCTTTTATTTTTAATGTATAAAATTTTAATTTTTAATCCATATCAATTAGTAATCATAGTACACAACTGTAATATATGAAGATGATATGAAGAGTGAAGATCATGCATGTGAAGAAAGCGGATCATGTTTTTTAAGGAAATCTAACAAAAAAGATGAAGATTATTTTGTCAAAAAATTCATGCCATGGGGAGATTTATAAGGATTTGCCCTGAATTTCCTACTTTACTTGATTTCTACCATAATTAGAATTGCTTTTCCTGATAGAAATGAATTTCTTGTTAGAAAAGATTTTTTCCATATTTGGTTTATTCTTTCTTAGAGGAGAAGTTTTGGACTTTTATAAATAGAAATCCTTCTTCTCAAATAATAATATAATAACATCAACAATATAGTCATTTATGAGTCTTGCTTAGGTAGAGATTTTCTCCTAATAGTTTTTTTTATATTTTTTTATATTAGTTTTCAATATTTAGGTCATTGACCAAACCATATCAATAATATATTCTTTAGTATGTTTTTTCTTTATCGTCTATATTATTGACTCTATAATTTGCAACTGATAGCTTCTACATGACACCCTATCAATTTTGAATCTAACAAATAAATAGTAAACTAACTTATGCTAAGTGAATAATTGAAAGATAATTATAAAACTAATTTATTTAAATATATAATGACTTGAGAATTTATTTTTATTAAGAACAGACTCACGTTTAAAAATATCTTTTGTAATTTAAAATCCTAAAAACAAAAGCCCTGTGGAATCAGTTTAACAAAGATGCCAATTTTTTTAAATTAATGTAAAATGAAATTGATTTACCATATTCAAAATTATTAAAACCAATTTTTGAGTCTAATGATGATAAGTTCGTCTACCGCAAAATTTATATTTTTAACTATTTCGATATTACTAACTAGTGAGAAACTAATTTTGATTCTAAAGATAAAGCCATAATTCTATATTAAAGAATTGTTTAAGGACTCTAAAAACTCATTCATTTATTCTAAAAGATATGTTTTTACCTACCAAATTTAACGTCTAACGATACACATGATATACTAAAGACTGGTGATTATGTTAAAATCTAAGAGGCGGGAAAAGAAAAAATGAATTTTCTACTATATATAAAGATTCACACTAATTTAAATAAGAACACACAAAACACAAATTCTAAATAATAATGTGTGAATATTAAATGCAACATAGTAACAAATGTCTACAAAGAATAAAACATGAAAGAGGAAAAGAGGCACCAGACTACGAGACGAAAACACGTAATGCATCTATTATTCGCTTCTCTGATTTGAACAGAGATGAGGTCAAGCCGTAAGACTCCAAACACGCTCTCGAGTATATAAGTGAAATAAGAAAAGAAAAAAGATTAGAGTTGATTCAACATTTCATGATACGGTAAAAAGAAATAACAAACAGTTATAGAGGCAAACAAAGTCATACAATGAATTTAACATTCAAAAATATGAAACATGCTAATACCAAGTGGAAAATCATCTTTGCAATCAAATTCCGAACAAACCCAAAAAAAGCAATTGATAATACATAAAAAATAGTACTCATATAAGACATCTCCAAATTATATAAAACTTGCTTCAAGCATGGAATCGATCGTAGCAAAGACCAGAACTACCGAAAATTCAAGAAAACTAATGCATCTCAATTGGTATTATGTAGTAAAGAGCAAGAAAAAGATTTGAAAATGAATCTCAGGAAGACACTACAGATATCTAAATTCTCACCACTCAACTATCATTCTTAAACTATAAATTTGGATAGTATTTAAGAGATAGAAATTTTCACATGTTAAAACTCCAAATGTTTCGAAAACATAAAATGAATCAAGCACATGTTAATCCTAAACTATTTTGTGTCAACCATATAGATCCTTTGTATGTAGTCCTCCTTATATTAAATAAATCAATAGCATCCACAGTGTTCATATATAAAACTCACATCGACAAGGAAAGTAATCAAAGTTAATAATCCACTCCCATCAATTCATAGACTCAATGACAATATATTCTTCATGAAAATTATCACATAACAAACATAATACTAAAATATTAAGTCCCCCCAAAAATCCTTTCTAGGGGTAAGGTCATCATACAATATACCCTTCCACATCCGGCTTTGCGCGACGAAATCAAAAACATGCTCCCTTGATCTTTAATCACTTAAAATTTAGAAGAAGAAAAGAACTTACGTACACACACATATAGGTTCGAAAAATTATTTTAAAACTTACGGAAATAAAAACATGACCATAACTCTCATATTTTTTATTAGAGAACACATACAGTTGCATAATATTGTTTTTACCAATCAAACAAGATAATGAACATTTCTGTTATAATACGTTTTTATATAAAGGCACATATGCCAAATGTTTTATCACATAAAAATAACCCAAAACAAAACATTTTTCAATCTTCATAAATATTTTTTTAAAAAAGTTAGAAGAACATTACCAATCTTGAATGAGATAAAAAGTGTATTTTTTTTACTTCATTTGTTATTATAATTAACTAAGCAAAGTTATTGGAAATAAAGGAGTTTCTTAGATTCATGGCATAATATTTCTTTATTATAAAAAAATAAAATGATAAGTAGAGAGAATAGGCAAAAGTCACCTATTGTGAGGCAGTGAACGGGGACTTTTCGATTGCAAATACACACTCAAAACTTGATGATTTAGATCTCAACTCACACAAAAAAATCTTAAAACTCAAAGGGAGATGAAAGGACTGGATATTTGTAAAGAGAGAAGTTTTTGCTCTATGTTGTGACTTAGAATTTTTGCTTCCAAAACTCCTCCCCAAGGATCTATATCCTCTTGGTATTTATAGATGGCAGACTAGGGTTCATGGGTCTCCTTTTAGTAGAAATTTGAAATATAAAAGAGTCATTTGAATTTCAAATCCAAATCTCTGAAAATTTGAACCACTAAGCTTAGCAAATCTGAAATTTAAGAAGAAATTTTATCATTATGTTTGACTGAATTTAGAAGAAATTTTATTATTATGTTTGACTGAATTTGTCATAGAGGGAGAGAGAGAGGTGAATGGGACTGATAAAGTTATCAAAGTTTGCACAGAAAGGAAGGGTGAGTGTCTTTCCATGAATAAAGAAGGTGAGATTTTCACTAATAATGAAGAGGAATGAGTAAAATTGATACAGAAGAGGAGAATGACCTAATCTACTTAGACTTTAAGGGGAATTATAGTTACTTGATCTTGGATGTATTTATACACTTAAGTACCATGTTCTACCCATATTTGAGCTAAGTTTTGAGAGCAAAATGTTTTGATTTATATGTTTTTATCTTAATCTTCATGTAAATGAGCTAATGTAATAGTCCATATTTTTTAATCAAAACAATTTCTGAGTTTTGAGCTCAATGCCCAAGGTAGACTTTGCAAACGAGTCGTAAAGACTCTATACAATTCGTATAGTGTCCTCCGTAGCCAAACTGATGTTGGTTCCATAAGTTTTTATCCTGATCAAGATTGGTACCTAAAGAGTCATAAGGTGAGGTCGTGGGTCATAGTGTGGGACTAGTGACTAAACCAGTGAGATGTTCCAAGGTTACAGTCTTGGTAATGACTAAGATCCACGAGTCATAGTGTATGGCCACGAGTCGTAGGGTGTGACTCGTGACCAAACTAGTAAGGGTGCCTTGAGTCACTGCCCATACTATGAGTCTAAGAAATAACTGATACTCAGTCGTCATAGGTCATGACGTGACTCATAACAACTGGTAACAGTTTTTCTGCATTTTAAATTGGGGCATTTTGGTCATTTCCCTCTTTCCCTAATTAAAACCCATTTCCATAAAACACCTAAAAAGGGTTATTTTCATTACTTTAACAATCATAAACTACTCTCTACTCTCTCAAACTCCCTAGGTCAAGAACAACTAGGGTTTCTTAAATTTGGTCATCTAGGAATCTAAGATTGGTTTCTTCCCCATCACTCTTTATATCTCATGAATATATCTCTCCCTAAACTTGTATTTTCCTTATGTCATAAAATGGATTGATATTTTCATGGTTTTAATAGTTGATTTTAAATAAAGGGTTGCGGGTTTTGGATGGGAATTACTTAAATGTTTTTCCCATGATTTTGAATTGGTTATCTATGATTTATATTGTGGTTTTGAACTGAATATATGGATGGGCATGGGAATTGGAAAGGAGAATATGGGTTCCCCAACTTTATGGTTTAAATGGTTTGAAATTGGATTTACCCCCCAACCCAACTTATATATTGATTTTGGAAAACATGAATATTTGCATAATTAAACTCACTTTTGGAACCTTATATTGCATGAAAGGTTAATGAAACTTAAAATGGTTTTTGAAAGGACTTAGTGGCCATAGATTGGTTTTCAATTAGAAAACCTTAGAGTCATTTTGGCTAAATGGTTTTGGAACGGCATAATGGAATTGGCTTGCAAGCTTAATATTTCGTATGACGATACCAAAAGTAAATGAAAAATTAAAAGAATTTTTGATTAATAGATTGGGATGTGTAAATAGTTTCAATTGGGCTTAAAGGGGACTGTACAACTCATCATAGAAGATAGAGGTCCCAGGGGGACCGATACTGGAAATCATATTTGCCAACGTGAGGGCCTTGATGGTTGTGTGCATAGTTCACACTTTATATACCTATATTTTTGGAATGGTTGGAGCCTTAGTGGCTCTGGCTATTTCGCAGATTTCTTCGGTTCTTGCGAATAACACGTGCTGGGTTTCTTTCGATGGGGGAACCGTACCCATATATCTCGTAGGTGTTTTTAGGATAGATAGAGATACACAGTCTAGGTTAATGGTTTTGAAGTTCATTCTTAAACCTTGTTCCCCATCCTAACACTATGTATATATGTATATTTGCATATATGTGAACATGTAGATTAAATTTGGAATTATTTTAAAATATCATTATTTTATCCTTTATCTTGAGTTACATGCTAGCAATCACTATGCTAACTATCTCCAGATATTGTATCCCTATGTAATGCAGGGTCTAAAGACATTTCTATTTGCTTGTGTAGTGATAGGTAATTTCTAGATTGTCTATGAGTTATCTTGAAGTGGTGATCTTGTATTCTCTAGAAGGCCCTTATTTCATGATCTTGTCTTCATATACGTCTAGACTATTTTGATAGTTTTTGGCTATAGTCGGGGGGCATGTCCTGTCTTTTGGTTGATGTTTGGTTTCTTAGAGGTTCTTATAGATAACAAAGTGTGGGTGGATTGTGTTCTGGATTCTTAGATTCCTCTTGACACTTGATTTATCTATTTTTTTATATGTTCAAAATTCATTCGCTACTAGTTATATTGTATTCTGGTTGTCTAGGTTAATGGGGGTAGTCTCTGGTTCTTGGAAAACTTGAGAAACCCATTAAGACTAGACCCTAGTTTGGGTCGTGACAAGCTTGGTATCAGAGCACAGGTTCAGTTTCCATGGGTGTCCACAAAGCCATGTCGAGTAGAGGTTTTTATGGGTGTGTAGGGTACCAAACTTAAAAGGGGGAGGCTACAAGGCATTTAGGAATTTTTTCCCTTTCTTGGGTTCTATTTTGATCTATAGAGTCTGGTGTCTTAAAATTCCTCTAAATTTCAGTTTGTTCATATTTCAGATCATGCCTCCCCAAAGAACTGATGTTCTTGGAAACTCCTCTGGCACTTCGTCCCCACTCGAGGGGAATATGGAGGGGACTTGTACCACCTATAGAGTGCAAACCCTGTCTAGGGTCCCTATTACTAATTGTGCTGCTCCACCTGGGGTTCCATCGGACCCACTAATCCTTCTCCAGTTAGTGACAATCATGTTCAATCACCATATGAAGATATATCTAATGTAAAGTTTTCTCATTTTATTTATCTGTTGACTCAGTTGGTGACATCCCAGTCCTATTAGCCTGATCATGTGGGTTTTGTTGGTCACCTGAGTTGGGTAGTTTATAAGGTTGATCCCTCCGACCTTTACTGGTTTTAAGATTAAGAAGGATCCTTAAGGTTTTGCTGGTGAAATAGAGAAGATATTCAGGATGATACATACTACTGATGTGAAGGGTATGGAGTTTGTCATATATTAGTTGAAGGATATGGCATATTAGTGGTATGAGGAGTAGAATTGTCGAAGGAAGATGATGCTAAGCAGGCTATGTGGGAGGAATTTTCTGGTTCTTTCCTTAATCGTTTACTTTCTCAAGAGTTAAAGGATGCTAAATTTGAGGAGTTTGTGAACTTGAAGTAGAGAATGATGACTGTAAAAAATATGCCTTGAAGTTTAATTATTTATCTCATTATGCTTTGAAGTTGGTGTCTAGAAAGAGGTCTAGGATGAGGAAGTTTGTTTTGGGTCTGTATCAAGACTTGTTACTAGAGTGTAAGGTGGCGATGTTGAATAATGACATAGGTATCTCTAGATTAGTGGTGTAAATACAGTAGGTTGAGGATGAGAAAGAAAAGTAGGTAAAAATAGGAGAGAGTCAAAGTAAGAAGCTCAGGTATTCAGAGTGGGGTGAAGGGCAGAAGAATAGTGGTAGAGACAGTCGACGACGGTCCAAGAAAAAGAATTGAGAGAGTTTTAATTCTTATTCGATAGCTAGTTCCCTTTATTCTAAGTCGTCTGGTGGTCATCACTTTATGACTAACAGAGGGTTTAAGGAACAATATGCCCAGTCTCAGGCTAGTGAATCTTAGTCAGCCCCACTTTATCCTCCTTATTAATTCGGTGTTTAATTTCATCATGGTTATTGTGATGAGGGGAGGGATCGGTGTTACAGTTGCGAACAACATAGGCATACACAGAGGAACTGTCCCGCGGGTAAAGTATCCATAGAGGATAATAAGGTCCTGATTTCCACCTTTTTATCTCCTGCACCAAAGGGTACTACCTCTAGTTTTAGCACTGGTCGGAATTGTCTTTATGCTCGTGCTACCTTTCAATAATCTGAGGTATATCCTGATATTATCACTAATACAGTAAATCTCTTCTCTTATGATGTATACTACTTCCTTGATCTGTGGTCTACTCTTTCTTATGTGACCCCTTATGTGGCTGTTCATTTTGGTTTTGGTCCTAAGTGCATTTTCAATCCTTTCTCTGTGTCTAATGATGTGTGAGCCTATTCTAACATATTTGAAGCTTTTAACTCTAAATAATTGTAAGGTCTGGAGAAACTTTAGTTTTTTTTATTAGTTTACTTTGATTGTGTAGTAAAAGTAGAGAAGAAGGGGAATCACAAATAAAGAAAGCAAAAAGCATGAAATATGAGCAAATAAAGAACAAAGGGTGGCTGACGACATCCATGACACGCGGCTAGTATGACGATAGGCTGTCAAGGATGCCGTCATCCTTAACCAGAGAATGATATTTGTTGTAACATTATGGCGGTATGTCATGATTAGGCGTTAGGATCACCGCCAACCTTAGGCAGAAATTCTCAAAATGGAAGAGGAACTGATGACATCCATGACGTGCCGTCAGACTCCTGATAGGACGTTATTGTCGCTATCAGCCTGAGACAACAAAAGTCAAACTTAAAGAGAATCTGACGATGTATGTGATAGGCCATCAAACTCCTGATAGACCATCACGGTCACCGTCATCTATTCCGAGGAAAATCTGTAACTTTAGTTTTATTTCCTTATTTAGGGTTAACTATTTAAAGCCTTGTTTTAGGGTTTTCTAGGGATCGATGGACATATCCCACAAGATAGTATATACAATTTTTCTCTCTCTCTCTCTAAGACCAATATTTTGGAGCTTTACCTTGTGATTCAACTCAAATATACTTTTGATTTTCTTCATCATTGTAAGTTAATCTTTTCAGTTATGAATTCAATTTTCATACTTGTTTCTTGCATCATGAGTGGCTAAAAACCTGTAACCTAGATCATGGGATCTAGGGTGAGGTTATGATAAGGTGTTAAATACTCAAGATTTAATTGGTGTTAGGATTTCTTGGTAATTATGAGATTATAATTTACGTCTGTTGGTTACAAACAGTAGGTGTACCTACTTTAGTTTGCTTGAGAAAGAAATCATGAACAGTAGGAAGTGAATTATCAACAGGGAGTAACAAGGTTGATTAACCTGAGGTAAAATCTGGACAGTGCATAGCGATTCCCTAAGTTTGGGAGGATTAGGAAATTAGATGCTTGAATAGGTCAAGAGACATTTGAGCATATCATCGATAAAGATAGCTTGTGATCCTAACTACCGTAAGAGTCTTGAGTAAATTTTAGCATCTGTCATGTACCGTAAGCCCTAGTAAACATAATCCTGGTTATTTCATAAAATCTTGGTTACAAACATCAAATTCAAAGTGACAATCAATTATCTGTAAAACTTAAACCCATTTCAGGAAACAGTAAACTACCAGTGAATTAAATTATAAACAACTTGAGTTCACACCTTATTCCCTATGGGATTCAACCCCAACCTAGTTGGGTTTTATATTGGCAATGATCGCTTACACCCTTTCAAGAGTATAATTTGAGCGTTATAAAAAATGGCACCATTGTCGGGGAATACGGTTGTAAACTGAAAGTTTGTGTGTGTTAATTTGCTGTTAGTTAAGTTTCCTTGATTTACATTTATTTGTTGTTTTTGTCTATTGCAGGTTCTTAGTTGTTTATGCCAAAAAACAAGAAGTTCTGGAGAACCATTATTACCAATTAATCTGGAACCTTAGCTGATTAGGAGAAAGGCTGAACAACAGAAGGCGGAAATACTAGCCACTTTGGCCAGGGATCAGGCAAACGTACAGAATTTAGGTCAACAAGTATGTCACCAGAACCTGATGATGAAGACTTGGGTGATGAGGAATTGCTGAATCCTTAAAACCTAAGGCGAGCTGAGTAAATTGTCGCACCAGTGCAGCGAAATATCAATAGAAACCATCCAGTCCGAGGAAGGTATGGTCAACAACCTATTCAATATGAGGCTGATGAAGATGATGAAGGAATGGATGGAGCTGGTGCAATGGGTGCTATCATTCCTCCACCATTAGCACCAGGTGCAAAATTCAGCATAATAAGTACCATGATCCAACTCCTGAATCTGAAGGGGTTGTTTGGAGGCTTACCTGATGATGACCTGAACATGCATTTGGTGAAATTCATCACTATTTACAAATCTTTTGATAATCTGGGAGTGAGCCAGAATGCGATCCGGTTGAGATTGTTTTCTTTGTCTCTGTCTGGAGAGGCAATAATGTGGTTAAATGAGCTAGAGCCTGATTCTATAACCAACTGGACAGTTGAAAGAGGCATTCCTAGAATAGTTCTTTCCACTCTCCAGGAGGGTACAGTTGAGGGAATAAATCAGTAATTTTAGGCAACTCGCTACCGAAGCATTGCATGAAACTTGGGAGAGATTTAAGAAGAAGATGGCACAGTGTCCGAACTACAATATGACGAACTTGCACTTGATGGAGACTTTGTACAGATCTTTTAACTCTGTAACAAAGACAATTGTAGGCAATGCTGCAGGTGGTTCATTCATTGACCTCTTTTTTCTAGATGCTTCAGACATGCTGAATAAAATGACCAAGCAAAGTCAGACTTGCCAACTATTTCTAGTGGTATGACTGCAGAGTAGCCCAGAAGGGATGAGGAGTGAGACCAGGACATGGCCCATTTAAAAACACAGACGGACTTACTGATCAAGTACTTGCTGTCAGGTAAGACCAAAATGGTTAAGGCTGTGGAATCTTAGGGTACTGTTGCTATGAGTGTTGATGCGGACGCAAACTATATGAGTAACCAGGGGGTTTCCGAGGCAATAGCCAATGGAACCAAGATTGGAGCTTTTATGGCATGCCTGATTATAAAGATAGGGAGCAGGGACATTGGAGAAGCAATAATAACAGAAGTGGTTTATATGTTCCTTCTAGAAGTTGGGATGCTGCAACAACTAGCTCCGACAAGATGTCCATGAAGGACATGATGGAAAAGTTGTTGAAGGGAGTGGAAGCTACCAACTCGGGGGTAACTACTATGAAGAGTGAATTCTCTACCCTCAGTCAGTTGGTTAGCTTACACCCTGCTTCTATTAAGCAATTAGAGCAGCAGATAAGTCAACTTTCTGCTACACTGAATCAAAGAAAAAGTGGCACTTTACCTAGTGATACAGTTCAAAATTTGCGGAATGATGGCTCATGTATGGCGATTACCACTCGGAGTGGTAAAATGTTACTTGGCCTTTCTGTGGGCAAAATGTAGAAGATGAGGTAATTGTTGTAAACTCGAAGAAAGTAATCCAGTGGAGTCTGAAAAACTGGATAGTTCTGCTGATGATTTGGAGAAGGAAAATGAGAAGGAATAGAAAGTGGTGTTAAAGACTATCCCTAGACCACCACCTCTCTTTCCTCAATGGTTAAAGAAAAAGGTCGATGATGCAAAATTTGGCAAGTTCATGGCAATGCTCAAGCAATTGACAATTAATGTGCCTTTGATTAAGGCACTTGAGCAAATGACAGGCTATGCAAAGTTCATGAAAGACCTCATCACAAAGAAGAGAAAGGTCAGCAGTGAGAAGGTGGAAAATCTCCACCATTGCAGCACTGTTTCCATATGATTCTTAGTACAAAAGAAGGCCGACCCAGGAGCGTTCACTATTCTGTGCAAAGTTGGGTATCTGGATGTTGCAAAGGCATTATGTGATTTGGGTGCCAGCGTGAATCTGATTCCAATAGATGTATATAAGAAGCTCAGTTTAGAAGCTCCAGTATCCACTAACATGCGATTGGTAATGGAAGATAGGTCGATAAAATGGCCTGTTGGAATTTTTCATGATGTGTTGGTGAAAGTAGCAGACTTTATTCTTCCTACAGATTTTCTGGTACTATATTATGATGTAGACTTTGAGGTACCCATTATTTTAGGAAGGCCACTCTTAGCAACAGAAAGAGTAATAGTTGACATGGAGTTGAATGAGCTTAAGTTTAGGCTTGGTAAAAAAGAGGCAAAATTCAAAATGCATCAACCCATGACCCAACAAAAAGATATGAGTATCTTCTTAATCGTCGACGTCTTTTATAATGATGGAAAAGGGGTATCAACAGTTTGTCTTGGTGAAGTCTGAGTAGTCAAAATAACCCAGTCGTGCCGCAACAGTAAATCAAGCGCTATTGGGAGGCAACCTAAATTTTTTATGTTTAAGCAAGTGTTTTTTATTTTTTCGAAATTAGGATTTAGTACGGAGCAGGTGGAAAAATGAGAAGGTCAGCTGAAAGGTCATGACAGCATTCGTGAAAAGCCGTTACAACTGTGAGAAGCTATCACGATTGTTATCAGCTTGGCTAGCATTCTCTGTTAAGGGTGATGACGTTCTTGATAGGCTATGATGCTCATGATAAGCCATCACAAATCATCATCAGCCCATAACCTTAAAAACTGAATTCTGGGCCTATTTTAAAGCAGATCTGACCCAGCCCAACTGTGAAACCTTAACAAATTTGTGCTAGTTTTATTTCTTTTTCTTTAGTTATTTCTTTCCTTAGTTAGTTGATCTCCTACTCTTTTCAAAAACTCTTAAGAAAACAAATTCTCTTGTGTGGGTTTGCACTTCACAATCAAGGAGTTCTTCCTATTTCTTCCTCTTTTTGTGCATGAAACCAGTTTAAGGGCTCTATCAGGTATACTCTACTTTAAATCTTCCTTTCTTGTGGTAAGTGATATAAGAATTTCAACCCAAGTCCCCAAGAAGCTTACACCAAGTTCAACTTGAAAAAAAAAAGCTAAAAATTGCACCTAAGGTTTGCTGAGCAGATCCCAGGGTTTAAAAGTCAGCTCACAAATTAGAATTTAAGTTAATTTTGAGAAATAATGGGGACCAAAAATTGAGTAAAAATCAAAAGTGGGTTTTGATAAGAGCTGACGACATTCATGATAGGCTATCAGAATTGTGATGGCTTATCAGTAATGTCATCAGAAGCTGCTGAAAAGAAATTGGATTTTGTTTAGGGTTGACGATATTCGTGATAGGCTATCATAATTGTGACAGCTTATCAAGAATGTTTCCAAAAGTTGTAGTTTCTGTCTGAGGTTGACGACAATTATGATAAGCTATCACGGTAGTGATGGCTTATAAAGAAATATCATCACACCTGGAACCTGAGGCATGAATGAGCTTAATTAATTAATGCATTTGTGTTTATGTTCTTGAGGGTTGAATAATGTTCTTCTATTGTCTCCAGGAAATTTACAATGACACCAAAAAGAAAGATCCCCACAACACCAAAGAGAGTGGTCAAAGAAAGTGTATGTCGTAAGCTCATAGATGAGGAATCTGATTATGAGGAGGAGGAACCCTTGCTCAGGAAGCAAAAGAAAAAGCCAAGTCCAAAGAAACCTTCACCACCTTCACCCATTGAAGTAGAGGATAGTGATGACACTAAAACAACAAAAGCATTTGAGCAAGAGAGTTCTGAACAGCATGAGTCTGAACATGCTGAATATAAAGAAGAGGAGCAAGAAGAGTCTGAGGAGTCTGAGTCTAAGAAAACAACATCGGGGTCCCCGTCCACTGAACAACAAGAAGAGGAAGAGTCTCCACCTCAGGGAACACTTATCAAAAGTAAGAACCCCAAAGTTCAAGACAATACTAGGTGGCAAATTCCTAGAGCAGAAAGCATCTACACTGCTGGACTTTGCAAAACTGATAGAAGAAGAGCTAAAAGGCCACTTTAGGAAGAAAAGTTGATTATCATAAAAGGGTTGAGCAGGTACCCAGAAGTAGAATAGAAGTTCCAAAAGTATGGATTGGGGCGGACCAGAAAAGGAGGAGGATCATTGTTTCCTACATTGGTTCAGGAGTTCTACGAGAACTACCAAGTTCAGTTAGAAAACATGTGCAGGATAGGTGAAAGAGTAGCAGACCTACCCCTGTTGAATAGAGTGCAGGTGAGGGGCATAAGGGTTGATATTTCCATTAGAACCATCAACAGATTCTTATATGGCCCCAACTTTACTCCTCAATCCACTGCACCATCAGTTTATGCTCTAATTAAGAATCGAGAGAAACAACGTTCGTGGTTAGCTAACATCATAGCTAATGGAGAACTAACATGGCTGACAAACCCAAATGAGAGAATCTGTAAGTCCTCTTTGACTTAAGAGACAAAGTTTTGGTAGGGTATAGTGTGTGTCTGGTTGATGCCCACTGATGGAGTCAATATTCTGGGTGATGATTGAGCTATTTTAGTGGCAAGAATGGTGTAGCAGCTTCCCTTGAACATCAAGGAAATCATTACTGATAAGATGAAGATTAGGATGTCGAGAACCAATACTGCTTATCTTTTTCCTTCTTTTATCACGGAGTTGTGCCGAGCTGCTAATGTATTAAAGATTGCAGGAGTTAATGATGAGGTTACTACCCGAAAGACTCACAACCCTATACGGTTTGATGAGAATCAGCCAGGATTGAAACTTGATAGAGGTGCAGAGGTAGCAGCGGACCCCCCAGTTACAGATGTAGGAGCAGCACCTCATGTGGAAGTGCAAGATTCGGAGATTGGGCAGCCAACTTCTTCAGCACAGGCAGGTTCAATGCCTGAGACTGAAGCCAACCCCTCAGTTCCTACAGTATCAGCAGGATTTGTGTTTCAACCGATTGATATTAGAAAAGTGCTTAAACAAGCCAAGTGGTGTGAGGCACAGCTATATACTTTTGCCAAATAGTTTGTTGTTGCTGTGGACAAGAAAATCAAGGCTACTCTTGAGCCTTTTATCACTTTTCCTGAGCGGGTTATAGATTTGGAGAATCGATTCGATACATGAGCAAGAGAAATATCGGGAGCTGATCTTCCTAATTTAGGAAAGCATTGGAAAAAGTAAAAGCAGATGTTGGGGTGCTGTAATAGCACCAAATTATGATGCCACCAGGTCCAACCTTGCCTGAATCTGAAGAAGAAGTTCCCATACTTGACCTTACCGCAGATTGCCCAAAAAAAAGAATAAAAATAGGGAAAAGGGGAAAAGATAAGAAAGAAGAGCCAGACCGTGAGAAAGAAAGGAGAGTGAAAAAAAAGTCCAAGAAAAAGGCCAAAAAGAAGGAGTTGAAGAAGGCAAGATTGGAGTCCCTGGCTGCTACAGAGAAATGGGAGGCAGTCATCCGAGCTAGGGCTACAGGTGCTTCATCTAGCCAGGCTTTCTCCAATTCTAGGCCAGATGCTCCTGATGGGAAAAAGATAGCAGATGATGTAGTAGCAGGGTCGAAGACCCAAGATCCATGTGCTTGATTATCTTCAGGTATACCCTAACCCTTAGTGCAGTTTATTTTTTATTTTAAGTTAAGGGTGTAGGGTAGGTTTCTGTTGTAATATATTCTATAGATAACTACGAGTAGTGAAAGTACTTGAGGCAGTTAGCTTGTTTTGTGATTTTTGAATACCTCTCCATTGGTCTGATATAGTGTGGACTATGCAAACTGCATCCATTGTGACCACGATGTATCTTTTTGTGGCATTAGTTTGGCAACTAACCCTTGTAAAATAAATGCATGAACCAGATAAGTAGTGATATGAGAGATACTTGTGTTCCATGTGTGTGTAAGGTCTTAATCAGTTCCCATTGTGTGTTGAATCTAGAACTTTCCCTGTTAGTCTTGCCATGGTCATAGGATAGGCGTTAGGAAAGAATCATAGGCCGTTTTTTATTTTTTACTCAATTTAGCCAAAATGACTTTCCTTATGTACATAATATCCCTTGATCCCCTTTTGATCCTAATTAGCTTGTTTCTTTCTTTAACACCCCTCACCTTCCCATTCATATCACAATGAACCTATTTTTGCCCTGGTCCTACATGGACACTGTGCACCTTGACTCAGGCAACCAGCCTAAGTTGAGGGTGGATATCATAGGGGTGCATGATGCAAAATAGGTATAAAGAGAGGGAGAATAAGAGAAATGAATAAAAAGTTGGGTGCGGTCAAAAAGAAATAAGAAAAGAGAAAGCTGTGTAAAAGATGACAATAAGATAATCTGATAATTAAAAAGGCCGCACCCACCTTGAGCATGTGTGATTAATAAAAGAGGGGAAGAAAATAAGGTTAAGAGTTGAAAACCCAAGAGTTTAGAGTAGTGTCAAGGAGGCATAGTCACTCTAAATATCCATGAATATCTAACCAGCCCTTGTCCTACATTACAAGTTTAAGAAAACCCCTGTAGTGATCCTAACTGACCTGTCTGAAGACTGGGGTACTGATTATAAGGGCAAGCCTATGGCATTTGACATGCAATGTCTGGAACTTCATTTTGAGAGTGAGTCTTGTGTTTATCCCTGTCTTTATGTAAGAGAATTATGATATGAGTGAAAAAGGGATTTTTTTGTTGTGAGGGCACACTAGGTATGTTGCTAATCACTGACTTGCTCGAATATTGTGATTTAGGTATATGCTGGTTGTTATTGCTAAATTTTTGCCATATATTAATCTTTGTGAGTTGTATGGTTATTTTCAATGATAGACACAGTTGCTTTTAATTTGACTGACTTTGGAGGTGGTAAATGTACTCTGAACTGATATGAGTAGTTAGCTACCAAATTGTACTCTGTATACTTAGTTATGTTATAGTTGCTTGAGGACAAGCAAATATTTAAGTTGAGGGTGTTGATGTGTGAGTCTATGCTAACACATTTAAAGCTTTTAACTCTAAATAATTGTAAGGTGTTGAGAAACTTTAGTTGTTTTTTCTTTGTTTGATTTTTCAGTAAAGTTAGAGAAGAAGGGGAACCATAAACAAAGAAAGCAAAAAACATGAAATCAGAAGCAAATAAAGAACAAAGGGTGGATGACGACATCCATGACACGCCATTATCCAGGTGATAGGCTGTCAAGGATGCCGTCAGTCTTAACCAGAGAATGAGATTTGCTGAAATATTATGACGACATGTCATGATAAGGCTTCAGAGTTGTGATAAGGCGTCAGGACCACCATCAACCTTAGGCAGAAATTCTCAAAATAGAAGAGTAGCTGAAAGCATCCATGATGCACCGTCAGACTCCCGATAGGATGTCATTATCGCCGTCAGCCTGAGACAACAAAAGCCAAACTTAAAGAGAATTTGACGACGTCCATGATAGGCCGTCAAACTCCTGATAGGCCGTCATGATCACCGTCATCTATTCTGAGAAAAATCTATAACTTTAGTTTTATTTTCTTATTTGGGGTTAACTATTTAAAGCCTTATTTTAGGATTTTCTAGGGATCGATGGACATATCCCACAAGATAGCATATACGATTTCTCTCTATCTATCTATCTAAGACCAATATTTTGAAGCTTTACCTTGTGATTCCATTCAAAGTATACTTTTGATTTTCTTCATCATTGTAAGTTATTCCTTTCAGTTATGAATTCAATTTGCATACTTGTTTCTTGCATGATGAGTGACTAAACACCTGTAACCTGGATCATGGGATCTAGGGTTAGGTCATGATAAGGTGTTAAATACTCAAGATTTAATAAGTGTTAGGATTTCTTGGTAATTTTGAGATTATAATTTACGTTTGTTAGTTACAAACAGTAGGCGTACCTACTTTGGTTTGCTTGATAAAGAAATCATAAATAGTAGGAAGTGAATTATCAACAGGGGCTCGGAAAGACTTCATTTAATAATCAGCGCTGTAACAAGGTTTATTAACCTGAGGTAAAATTTGGATAGTACATAGTGATTCCCTAAGTTCGAGAGGATTAGGAAATTAGATGCTTGAATAGGTCGAGAGATATTTGAGCATATCATCGATAAAGATAGCTTTTGATCCTAACCACCGTGAGAGTCTTGAGTAAATTTTAGCATCTGTCATGTACCGTAATCCCTACTGAAAATAATCCTGGTCATTTCATAAAATCTTGGTTACAAATGTCAAATTCAAAGTGATAATCAATTATCTGTAAAACTTAAACCCCATTTCAGGAAATAGTAAACTACCAGTGAATTAAATGGTAAACAACTTGAGTTCACACCTTATTCCTTGTGTGATTCGACCCCAACCTAGTTGGGTTTTATATTGACAATGATCGCTTACACCCTTTCAAGAATGTAATTTGAGTGTTATCATCTAACCCAGTGGGTGATTCGGTTATGGCTAGAAAGGTTTGTACGGGTTGTGTGGTATCTATCTTTCATAGGGAGTTCATAGTAGATTTGATAGAATTGGATATGGTGGATTTTGATGTTATCTTGGGAATGGACTGGCTTCACTTGTGCTATGCTCTCTAGATTGTCGGACTCGTAAGGTCAGCTTCCAATTCCATAGTGAACTGGTAATTGAATAGGAGGGGAGTTCCTTAGTACTAAATGGGAGATTTATTTCGTATATTATAGCCCAAAAATTAATTTTTAAGGGGTGTCTTTATCATCTGGTTGGGATTAGGGATTCCAGTTCTAAGGGTCCTGCCTAGCAATCTGTCTCTGTGGTTAATGAGTTTCCTGAAGTGTGTCCTGAGGATCTTCCTAGTATTCCTCCTGATAGGTAGATAGACTTTAGGATTAATCTTCTATTGGTTACCCATTCTATCTTTATCCTCTATATATAATGGCTCCGACTGAGTTGAAGGAGCTGAAAGAGTTGTTAAAGGATCTTCTTGAAAAAGGTTTCATTTATCCTAGTGTTTCTTCATGGGGTGCTTCTATTCTTTTTGTGCATAAAAAAGATAGGTCCCTTCAGATGTGCATAGACTATCAGTAGCTAAATAAGGTAAAGGTAAAACTCGAGGATTGATGGCATTTTTTATCATCTTCAGGACAGATATTTCTCTAAGATTAATCATCGGTCGGGTTATCATCAGCTGAAGATTACGGAGGTGAATATCCCCAAGACTGCTTTCCGTACCTGGTATGGTCATTGTGAGTTTCTAGTTATGTCATTTCTATTGAGTAATGCTCCAACATCATTTATGGATCTTATGAACTGGGTATTCAAGCAGTTCTTGGATTTGTTCGTGAGAGTGTTTATTGATGATAACTTGGTATATTATAAGAGTTAGGAGGATCATTCCAATTACCTCTGAGAATTGTATACTTTTAAGGATCAAAAATTGTATGCCAACTTTTCAAAGTGTGAGTGTAACGCCCCAAAAATGGGTTCCGAAGCGTCACACGGTGCTTGAGGCTACGAGTAGCCCCAAGCTAACCCTTTGATCCATTTTCATTCACTTCAACATGAATCAATGGGGTTTCCATAAATAACCCTCAAATATCAACAGAGTAATCATTATCTAAGAATAAAAGAATTTCAGAAAGATAACAAAATATGACTTATTAGTCAACTCCCAACATTTATACAAGTCTGACAAGCCTCTAAGAAAATCAATAAGACCAGCGAGCCATTGAGACATGCCTCAACTGACCCATACTCAGTTATCAAATGTAAACAATTCCGTGAAACCAACATCAGACATCACGTCCACAGAACATGAGGACTCACCACAACAGAGGATGTAGAACAGGATGCCCGAAGAATCACTGTCGAACCTGGAACTAAGCACCTGAACCTACATTTTGAGAAAATGCAGCCCACATCCAAAGATGTGGGTCAGTACCATGGAAAGGAATCGAGTATATGGGGGTTTATGCAGTTTTATAAACATCATCATCATAAGTATTTATAAGAAATATGCAGGATATATAAAAGACTCACATAGCCCGAAGAAAATCATCATAATCATGAGAGGATGAAATAAGTACAATAACACATGTGAGTCATCATATAATTTGTCAATCACTTTCAGTTCATCAAGAATATCTATTCTCATAATGTAAATATCATTTAAATCTTTTGAAAGAATAACTTTCATAATTACACTTTCAAATCACTTCACCATTCACCATAGACACAAGGAAACACACACACTGGGAGATCCTATAATCGAAATAAACCATGTGAGCTACATGGAGTCCAATGTACAACCCACGTTGGGGAGAGCCATCCTATCCTTGCCGTCAGAGTAGGACTATCGATATCAAATCCACACAAACTAGTGATCACTATATAAATTAGCCTCAGGCTCACTCCTATGGGGGCACGTAGTTCTAGGAAAGTGAGATCGCTTTATACCTCCCACTCGGTGCTAAAGATTTCTCCCGGACTTAGCTCAGATCATTTCAAAGACAATCCACAACAAAATAATTTCAGTAATATATAAATATACATCAGGAGCCATCACGCTTTCCATCTATCAATATCAACCACGTTGTGGATTTCTTTCACACTCGAGTTCAAAACAACTCCATTAATACCAAAAGGTCAAATCATTCAAAATATCTCAAATATTCAACATCAACATGCTTATAACACATATTTTCTCAAAAAAAGACAATTTTCAATGGGGATTTACGACCCAAATATCAAAATCATGATAAATATCATTCAAGATTCATGCTTTATATCTCCACACATGTAAATTCATCTTTCAAAATCATAAATATCAAGATTTTATAATAATCATCATAAGATATGGGTTCATACTTCAAATTCATAAAAAATCAAATAAAAATCATGCCTTTTTAAAGAAAATTACTTTTGGGCATAAGAACGAAAGAGAGTTCTTGTTGAAAAACCCCACATACCTTGAATGATGAACTTTAGATCGATACTCATTTTTGAGATGTTAATTGTGCCTTTGAATGATGGTTCTTGAAGTTCTTGAACTAGGAACTTGGAATCTTAAATAAATTTGCAGAATTAATGGTGAACTTTGGAGGTTCTTGAAGTTCTTGAACTAGGAACTTGGAATCTTGAATAAATTTGTAGAATTTATGGTGAACTTTGGAGGTTCTTGAAGTTGGATGTAGGAGCTTAGAGTTTTATTTTTGAGGGAATTTGATAAAATATAACATATAATGCTTATAATAGGCTTTAATATAGGGTTTGGATGGATTTTGGGTGAGGTGGAATGACCAAAACACCCCTAAAAATCAAATAATTCTCGAATCTGTCCTTTGGTGGACTGTTTTGATAGTCTGAAGTAGATCAACCATAACGTCTT